>NC_068370.1:25795560-26005560 GCF_020536995.1 Dreissena polymorpha
TTATCCATATTGTGAGCAACACTCAGGGATAACAGGACTTAACCCTTATCCACTTTGTAGACTACGTATGTTCACGCGTTTGTAGTCCCTTAGAAAGTTATATTTTAATTTAAGATCTTTATTACTAAATTCAAGTTTTTAAGGTTTCATCTCCAAACCTAAGATACTGTTGAGCAGCAAACAGTATAAAACCTGAACAGACTGCGAGTTACTCACAGGCTGTTCCAGTTTTATGCTGTTTGCACTTAACACACATGCATTCAGCAACATTTTGTTGAATGAGGCTCGAAAAACAAGCCAGACTAGCCACCATAAATGGTTTTAAAATAGTTGCCTATACATAAGAACCAGTAGATATTCACACATCTTTTTGAATGCAGGCAACTAACACTGAAACTGACTATTCCTTAAATAAAACATGTTACATTGCTACTTCGAATTAAATAACATATCAACTGTTAACACAGACAACATAAAAAGATATGTCACAAACAAACACCATGACACATGTTTTTACATGCAAGCACCATCACTCATTCTAAATAAAACAAGATGTTTTGTATTCGCTATTTTGTTAGTTTAGACCATCCATTTCAGCTTTTTAATTGAAGAGTACATCAGAGATACACCAACTAAAAAAACCCCTTACTTAGCTTCTGTAACTCCTTATGCGCAAGAACAACTAATCCAACAGCCACACAAAAACACAACAAAGCAACCCATGTATCCCACATCACTCTATTGTACACTAATCCCAACAGAGATACACCAACACTCTATTGTGCAAGAACAATTTATCCCAACAGATATATTCAAACACGACATATTCTTTTAGTGAGATTGAATATAGGCTTTATCCCCTCTGAATATTTCTCAAAACCATGCAGTTTACCCCAAAAATGAAATTGTTCAATAGAAATCTTATTCACAGATCAGATGAAAATTAGGCTTTTTTTTTATATTTTCAGGCAATGGTCCCTTCACCCGAGCCTTTCAAAAACCCCATGCCTACCTTATGTAACTTCTCTATCTGTGAGTTCAGCCAATGTAAACAAGAGACACAAATACACCACAAAGCACTCAATGCCTACCTAATGTAGGTCGTGGTGTAGTGGATATGGTGTCCGCCTAGTGACTTGATTTTCACTAGTTTGATCCCCACAGTTGGAGCTTTCTATTGATCTCCACAGAAATAAACAAGTACTGGTTCTACCAGGAAAAAGACTCGAAGGCGTTTCAATAAGCCTGAGGCTTTTGATGCAATTGAGCTAAAATAAATATATTTAAACTTACACGTACCTCATGTAGCTCCTCTATCCTGGAGTACACCTTGCTGAAGCGTGGGACATGGAGGAGAAGCTGTGAAACAGAGAGTCTTCTGAGTCATCCAGGTCTGTATCCTCCGTCTCCAGCTCGTGGTTGTACTTCTCAGCACGAGCGAGCTGCAAGGAATGTGTCTTGATATGGGAAAAATGCATGTAAGTAAAATGTTCCAGATTAGCATGTTCAGTCTGCACAGTACTATCTAGGACGACACTTTAAGCAAATGCATTAATTTTCTTCAGCCTTTATCTCATGGTAGTACTTCTGTGCACGAGCTGCAACAATAAATAAAGAAAATTTTGGTTGTCAGTGAAATAACTATTTGACCTGGCATGACCCATATTCAAACTTGACCTAGACATCATCTAGATACAACTTGTGACTAAGTTTGGTGAAGATCGGATGAAATTTCGGGACAGACCGACCGACAACCGACAAAGTGACTCTTATATAGCCCCCATTACCAGTAATGGGGGTATAATAACGTGATACCATCATCACAGGAGAGGGAGGCAATGCATGTTTTCATGGCTAAATGAAAATATGTTAATTGTCTCCCTTGCTGGTGAAGTTATTATTCATTATTTTATAGAAAACATTCCATTTAATTTAGTTTCATACGTCTTCGGCTCAATGTTGAAATTCTCAGCACAAGATGCAAGGATAAATAGAGGACATTTTTTGTTGAAATAATGCGTACAGAGCCTCATTCTTGGACAACTGAGCTTAATGCACGCAGTCATCACAGGCTAATATGGGAAAACATTTTCTGCCTAAACTGGATTTGTGTTTAGAAGAGATTTCCATTCAATGAAAAATTCCATAAAAGCAGAAAGTGTTGTCCTTGATAAGACTATGATGACTGCGTATAACACTTAAAAATATTGGGTAAGCGTCTTCAACTTAATTGCGCACAAGTGGCAAAATTAAAGATGATTAATAGTAGCTAACAAATAAAACATCATAAAAAAGCAAATCCAGTTCAAATATTTTGCAAACGGATACATATTAAGTCACTCACTGTCAAAGTACGAGGTATCCTCATCATCCTCAAGGCTCGGTATAAACTCTGCCTTTCTCCTTAGCAGCCCTTCCCAGTCCAAACCCTCGAAGTAATAGTGGTCTTTAACCTCCTGGGCCCGCCCGCCCCCAACCGGTTTACAGGGTTGTGCTGCAGTAGCATGCTGATCAAGCTCTTCGCGTCGTCACGTACCTGCCATTCCTCCTCCTGCGGCCATTCTATTTCCTCTGAAACCATACCAGATGAACTTAAAAACCCTTTTTAGATACATATTTAACCCTTAACCATTTAGATACGTTTTTAACCTTTTACGCTTAGATACATATTTCACGCATTGTAGTCCCTTAGAAAGTTAAATTTAATTAAAGAACTTTCTTACTAGATTCAAGTTTTAAAGGCTAAACTTCCAACCCTTAGATACTGATGAGCAGCAAACAGCATAAAACCTGAACAGACTGCGAGTTACTTGCAGGCTGTTCTGGTTTTATGCTGGTTGCAAAAGCCATTTTCACTTTGCTTCTGAGTGGGGAAAGGGTTTAACTGCAATGTTGTTGTGTTTTTTTAACCTTAAGCATAAAGCCCCTATAGGGCCCAAATAAAGGCATAATTTCTACAAATGAGCAACACTCCTGGAAATGGGCTTTAATGCATGTGCATAGGAAAATGGGCTTTAATGCTTGATACGGAAAATGGGCTTAATGCATGCTTAGGAAAATCAGGGACGACACTGACAGCATAAGCAGTTTGCTAAAAATATACTTTATTTAAAAAAAATCATTTAAAACAGTGTTAACTCTGAAAAGCCTGTGCAGATTGCATTGGCTAATCTGATGATTACAAATAGTTTCCCTAAAATAATGACAAATTAGCTTTTCTTTTAAATTTTTTATTGAAGGAATTATCTAAGAAACTACATACAGAATAAATAAACTACTGGAAATTAGAAATCTATTACAATCAAATAGTTTTAATCTAAAATTAATAGAATTTTTTTTATTATTTTCCCTAAACCAAAGGTTTTGACTACAAAGTTAGCTTTCTTTTAGGACATGTTGTGTTGAAAGAAATCTCACGTCATAACAAAATTGCAGTCAATGCGGAAAGTGTCGTCCCTGCTTAGCCTGTGCAGACACTTTATGCATATGCATTAAGCCCACTTTTCCTGGATCAAGACTCAATAAGTGCAGCAGGAATGTTTACCATTGATGACTTGAGAGAAGAGTTCCTCCGGCGTATCACCGAAGAAAGGGGGACAACCCACCAGAAATTCATACAGAATGATGCCCATGGACCACCAGTCAACCGGCTTGCCTGCAAAGGAATAACACCCTACATGAAACATGGCAAATATTGTCTAGCCAGTGTTTTAACTCTTTCAGTGCGGGAACCGAATTTTGAAGGCCTTTGAAAACAGTTTGGATCCAGATGAGACGCAACAGAACGTTCTGTGGCGTCTCATCAGGATCCAAACTGTTTGCTATTCTGATTATTCTTCTTTGAAAAAAATTAAAGAATATGCTAATTTTAGAAATTCAGCAGAACGACATTTTAGCAGACAAATTTCCCAGCACGCAAAGGGTTAATCACTGTTTTGAGAATGGGGGGGCACTTTGCATAAGGAAAATTGCATCGTTTTGACTTAAAATGGTTAAATTAAGTTTTGTACAATTTTTCCAACATTTCAAATTGATAATAAAATTGTTTTCAATTTATGATTACTAAGGTGCAACTTATAGACCTTGAAAGGGAAATAAACTGAATGTTTAAATAATACAAAATTTTGAAATCTTCAATTGGAATTCAAGCAGTCATAACGGAAAAGTAGGTACTTTTTGAAATTGGGAATGGTGACAAATTCTGTCCCAAAATATAACCAAAAATATGACCTGCATCCTCCATGAAACATGTCAAATTATTGTAAGCAGTTGTATTATAGAATTAATCTGGAAGACATATCTCTTTTAAATTAACAAGTTTCAAACTTCACATGCAAATTCATCTTGAAAATCAACAACAGTCTGCAATATGGTTAAATTAAGAACAAGTGATGTGTTTTTCAGAAACACAATGCTCCTTATTGCACCGCTTTGAAGCCATATACTTGACCTTGAAGGATGACCTTGACCTTTCACCACTCAAAATGTGCAGCTCCATGAGATACACATGCATGCTAAATATCAAGTTGCTATCTTCAATAATGCAAAAGTTATTGCAAAACTTTAACCACGGGACACACACAATTAATGAATGACAGACAGACAGGCCAAAAACACTATGCCCCCGATCTTTCAATCCGGGGCATAAAAACACAATTGTCAAAGAAAATCAGTTGACATCACAACTGACCATAGCCTGTATGCAGGCTAACCTATCAACAACTGACCATAGCCTGTGCACAGGATAACCTATCAACAACTCTACATAGTATGTCTGCAGGCTAACCAATCAACAACTCAACAAAGGCTGTCTGCAGGCTATCCTATCAACAACTCAACATATCCTGTATGCAGGATAACCTATCAACATCTCACCATTGCCTGTGTGCAGGGTAACCTATCAACAACTCACCATGACCTGTGTGCAGGCTAACCTATCAACAACCTCACCATTGCCTGTATGCAGGCTAACCTATCAACAACTCACCATTGCTTGTGTGCAGGATAACCTATCAACAACTCACCAAAGGTTGTGCACAGGCTAATCTATCATTTACTCACCATAGCCAGTACGAAGGATAACTTCCGGTGCCACATACTCTGGCGTCCCAAACACCTGCTTGTCCTTGAACTGCTTGCAGTCCTTGTCCATGGCCCCCTCATACAGGTTGGTGGTCAGGCTCATCAGGCCGATCTTTGACAGGCCGAAATCCGTGAGCTTTATGTGACCTAGAGGTATATCCAAAATATAATTTAGCTTTATATGACCTAGAGATATATCAAAAATATAAGTAAACTTTATGTGACCAAGACATATATATAAAATATGTGAGCTTTATGTGACCTAGAGATATATACAAAATATAAGTGAGCTTTATCTGACCTAGAGATATATAAAAATACAAGCGAGCTTTATGTGAACTAAAGATATACAAGAAATATAAATGAAATGTATGTGACCTAGAGGTGTAGCAAAAATTAAAATGAGCTTTTTGTGACCTAGAGGTATATGAGAAATATATTCACTATTTAATCACAGAGGTATATAAAAATTATAACCACTATAAATTTATGGCAGCTTTTAGATTTTTAATATATTAAGTTTTTTCAAGAAATCTATCCAAAATGAATGATTGAAATTATTTTAGCAGTGTTCTATGAACAGCATAAAGTTTTTTCAAGAAATTGAGCCAGAATTTATATTTGAATTGAAATCACCAGTGTTACAAGTTTATACCTGTTGCAGTGATCAGCAAGTTGTCTGGTTTTAAGTCCCTGTGCACTATCCCATAACTGTGGAGGTACTCCAGGGCTAGCACGGTCTCCGCAAAGTAGAGTCTTGCAAGGTCAAAGGGCAACGGTCCATTGTTCTTGAGGAGGGTAGCGCAGTCGCCACCCTCAACAAACTCCATTACCATACACAGGTGTCGCTTGGTTTCAAAACTACACCACATGCTGACAACAAACGGGTTGTCTGCAAATGTTAGCACATCTCTCTCTGTAAACACTTGCTCCCTTTGATTACGAAGTATGAGGTTCTGTTTGCAAATTTTCTTCATGGCAAATTTCTGTTTTGTGTCTTTGTGGCGGACTAAATATACAGCACTGAAATGGTCAAAACAGTGCTTTGTACTCAAAAGAAGATTCACAAGTTATTGAGCTTGATAAAACCATGTGTTCAAATGTATTTTATTTTACCATTTGTGTCTAGTTTTATAAAACTGATTGTAATAATGCAGTTAAATTCATAATGTAAAGTTCAACCACTATTTAAAGTATTACAAATTTAAAAAAGAGAAAACTATATATAATTATCTGCCTTTTGGCTCTTCATACAATGCTAAATTGAGCATGATTTAACTTATAATTGTATACTGAAAGCCAAATATAAGCCGTATTCTTGTATGTGCAAATTGGACTTTCTGGCTGCAATAAGGCATTTGAGACAATAAATTACCTTTTAAGCTCCTTTGCTGATGAGTTTTAACCACATCAATTTTAAATTCATCCTTAAAACAAGATGTGTTTGTCAAACACTATTCCCCCCCCATATATTTGACCTTTGACCTTGAAGGATGACCTTGACCTTTCATCACTCAAAATGTGCAGATCCATGAGATGCACATGCATGCCAAATATCAAGTTGCTATCTTCAATAATCCAAAAGTTATGGCAAACGTTCAAGTTTGACGCAAACAAACCAACTAACAGACAGGACAAGAACAATATGTCCCCCAATATAGACTGAGGGACATATACTGCGGGACATAACAATATACAGAATATTATATAAGCCTCCTTTTTGGAAAACTGGGCCTAATGCATGTGCATTAAATGTCCTCCCAGATTAGCCTGCGCAGTTCACACAGGCTTATGATGGACAATGTTTTCCACTTGTTTGGTGTTTTTCATTTATAGGAAGACTCTTCCAAACAAAAATCAATTCTAGATGGAATGTGTTGTCCCTGATAAGACTGTGTGGATGGCACAGGCCAAACTGGGACATCACTGTACACACATGCATCACGCCCCATTTTTCCAAAGCTTGGCTCATATAATGAATATTATATTTATTCACACATAGGCTCCTTTGCTAATGAATTGAATGATGTCAAAGTCATCATCAGTCTTATCTATAATCCCGATAAGTCCATGTACTGCACAAAGTACATTACACTGAACATAATATTATATTTACTCACGCATAGGCTCCATTGCTGATGAGTTTGATGACATCAAAGTCATCCTCCGACGGAGTGTGGTCCTTTCTTCTGACCCCATCACCAAACTCGTCTGCGTCTGACAGCCCCGCCTGGTTGATGTTCTCCTTAAGACTCTCGTCCACAGCCGCACTCTCCCGATTCTCTATCTCCAGTTCTAAACACGCACATAGAGATGTAAGTGTCATTGTGAATTTATCCGAAGACTTGAAGAAAGGTCTAAATTGCAGCTGACCGTTAACCCTTACCCCATCAGAAGCAAAGTGAAAATTTGCTTTTGTGACAGCATAAAACCAAAAAACACTGCAAGTTTGCTGCTCATCAGTATCTAAGGATTGGAAAGATGCCTTTAAAACTTGAATCTAGTAAGAAAGGTCTTTAAATAAATTTAACTTTTTAAGAGAATACAAATGCGTTAAAATATGTATCTAAGTGGTAAAGGGTTAACCCAAAGTGATGAGGTAGCAGTATAACGTCTGGTAGGCATGTAAAGGAGAAGTTTTCAAGACACACAGAGTTTCCTTCTATAAATCATTTCGTTGTGGGATAAACAAAGTTTGGGTAAATTTTAATTTCAATGTATTTTGGACTGCTGTTATTCTTCAGGCTCTCGTCACCTGCTGCACTCATATGATTCACTATCTCCAGATCTGAACATGCATGTATACAGAGTTTGTTGGGAATTTTATGCTAATGTAAAAAAAATCATTTATATTTTTCTGAAGTCCACACAGTATAATCAGGGGCCTCGCATTGCGTTTTTCCATGTATTTTTCTTTTGAAGGAAGTGTGTTTGTAGCTAAATCCAGTAAAGGCAAGAAATGTTCTCCCTGATAAGCCTGTGCAGCCCAATATGGGATGACACTTTATGCATTAAACACATTAAACTCAAGTTCTGAACATATATGTATACATAGTTTGTTAGTTTTTGTTATACTACATCTGCAATAGTTTCTCCACTTTATTAATAAAACAATATTTTGGGTATAATTTAAATACAATATTTTTATCCCGACACTTTTTGATTATCCCCACGCTTTTTAAAAAGCGTGGGGATATTGTGGTTATCTCCCCTGTCTGTCCGGTTGTCCGTCCGTCCTGGCCACTATCTCCTCCTACACTATTAGCACTAGAACCTTGAAACATACACAAGGTAGCTATGAGCTTATGTGCTACCCTGCACTATTTGGAATTTTGATCTGCCCTTTGGGTCAAGAGTTATGGGGGTTGAGATTATTTTACATTAACTTTTTCATTTCTTCACCGATTTACTTCAAATTGATACTGAACCTCTCTTATGACAATACGGTCAATCTCAACTATGCATGGCCCCATTACCAACCCTGGGGCGCCCCGCCCACATAGACCACACCCACCCAAAATTGCCTTTTACTATAACTTCTTCCTTTCTAAACAATTCACTTATAATTGATACTGAACTTCTATAGTGACAATATGACAATACGGTCAATCTCAATTATGCATGGCCCCATTACCAACCCTGGGGCGCCCCTAGGTCAAACATGCGGCGTAGGAATACGCGTCGGCCTCTGCCGCGCCATTTCTAGTTGAAGTACTGTTCTGATATTATTGAACGTATTAATGCAAATATGTAAAAGAATCAAAATAAGAAAATATTTGTTGGGACCTATACATATTGTATTGCAATGTTTGATTGACAGGACAAAATGAATCTAAAGTAATTCCCAGACATATGATGCAAAACTGTGAAATCCCAGGCAAGACTGGGAAAAATCTCACACAAATACAAATGAGCCTCGCTCTGGGAAAACAGGGCCTAATGCATACGTGTAAAGCATTGTCCTAAATTAGCCTGTGCAGTGTGCACAAGCTAATCAGGGACAACAATTTCTGCTTCCAAGCAAAAATCCTCTTTAGGCTGAAAGTGTCATCCCTAATTAGCCTGTGCTGACACTTTAGGCATATGCATTAGGCCCTGTTTTACCAGAGAAAGGCTCAAACAGTTTTTAGAGCAGACAAACCTTCTAGGGGGTCCCTGTTGAGGCCCAGCTTGCTGATGATGTATCGAGGGATGTCCTTGATGGACTGCTTGGCCTTGCCCTCTGCTGCTTCCAGGAGCTGGTAAAACTCCTCTGGGTCAAACTCCTAAAAGGTCCAGACCAGTCAACATCAGTGTCAGGGAGAGGTTTGTTCAACATAGATACTACATTTAATTATTAAATCGTTATGTATCTCTCTGTAAAAGTTATTTTTCACATCTTGCATAAAAGCAATTTAACAATCTTAGACATTTGTATGTGATTATTTCTAATTTCCTATATGTGTCTGGAGTACTTTGATGCTTTGGAATGAAGGCTAATTTTACACATGAACTTTTTTTTGGGGGGGGGGGGGGGGGGGTTCTGCCTTATGGGGCTTTTGTCGGAGTAAGTTTTCCAAACACTATTTTTTATGGTGGATTTATTGCAACTATAGGAGGACAAATCCATCTTTAAAATGTAATACAGGAAAAGTAAGAAAAACGCCTTCAAAGTGCATAATCAAACTCTTTAAACATCAAGAGCAGTCAACATCAGTGTCATTGAGACACTTGTTTAACATAAAAACTTACAGTATCATTCATAAATGTTAATTTAGTTCAAGAACTCAGTAATTGCTTATAACTTGTGTAATTTGCATGTATCAAACTTCTGAAAGATCCAGATCAGTGTCATGGAGAGGCTTGTTCAACATAGAAACTTGAAGTAGGATAATTACTGTCCCTTTATTTCAAAAAGCAAACAAGTCCTCAAAATTTTCATTCAAAATAATCAAGCATAGCTTCAAGGAACATAAGAAATGCATGAACTCATTTACTCCCAATAAGCAGCTACGTCTACAAGGAGCTTGATATCAAGACCAGCACAATATTTTGAAACCCACAGGTACAATAATATATAGTGTCAGCTAGTGTCATAATCATAATAATGTGCAATATGGCTCATTTTTTCTTGTTTCACTTCTTTCAAATTACAATATGTTGTCATAACAATTTAAAACAGTAGGTTAAAATGTTAATGGCTACAACTGCCTTTCATTCATTTAAAAGGTTTCAGCTCTTTCTACCACAGGGACACTTACTGCATTAGCAAACAAGAAATCACATCATAAACGTGTTGTTCTCCACATGCAACCATATAATTCATCAGTTAGTTATAATTGCCGGCTTGGCTTGCGTGGGAAGTCCAATTGTAGCATAAAAGTACAATGCTTGTGGTAGAATAATTACTGCAGGAAACCTCTATATGCTCTGACAGTATGCACAGAGGCCACAGGAAAACACTCTCATCTCCTCATGTGGCAATGAGCACAGTGTCTTCATGAATAATTGAGCTGCATTAACCCTCTCCCACTCCGAAGCAAAGCAAAAATGGCTATGAGCAAACAACATAAAACCAGACCAGCCTGCAAGCAACTCGCAGTCTGTTCAGGTTTTATGCTGTCTGCTGCTCATCAGTATCTAAGGGTTGGAAATGAAGCCTTTACAATTATTAGTATTTAATTAAATTTAAATTTCTAATGAACTATAAATGCATCAAAATACGTATCTAAGTGGTAAAGGGTTAAACCATAAGTCCAGGGTACCCCCCCCCCAACCTCAAATGCTTTCGAAATTAGCATATATACAAGGACCTAATGGTGTATATGGCATTAAACCTAGTTTCAAACTAGTTCTTAAAACATGAAATGATAGAATTATCAATTATGATATTCAAGTATCTGGGCAATGGGCACAGAAAACACTGAGTGTGATGATGACCTGAAATGCCAGCATGTCAGAAACTGTTGTTTTTTTCAGCATAACGTTAATGGTTAAAATAGATTATGTATGTAAAACTGTTATCCACAAAAACATAATGTACATGCAAAGTTCATGTCATGCCAATTTAAGTCTTACAATTCACCATTAAGACTCAAGACAGCTGCAGCTTATTTGATAAAAAGAAACCAATAAGATATAAATTGAAGCACTCTTGTTCAGAATATAAATATATGATTATATATATAATAATATTTGCTAGGAAACCATTAATTGATATTTTTGGTTCACTATGACTCTATATTTCACAACTTTAAATACAACATAACTGAAGATTTCTCTTAGAATTTCTCTGAACATGGGCCCAGAAATTCCCTTTTTAGAACGAATATATGTACAACTTGAGTACAAAATTCATTAGGCAGCAATATGCTACTTGCCCCTGGTTGCTAGGCAGCTATATGTTACTGGCCCCAGGTTGCTAGGCAGATAAAAGCCACTGACCCCAGGTTGCTAGGCAGCTATATGCCACTGGCCCAAGGTTGCTAGGCAGCTATATGCTACTGGTCACCAGTTGCTAGGCAGCTATATGCTACTGGCGACAGGTTGCTCGGCAGCTATATGCTACTGGCCCCTGGTTGCTAGGCAGCTGTAAGCCACTGACCCCAGGTTGCTAGGCAGCTATATGCTTCTGGCCCATGTTTGCTAGGCAGCTATATGCCACTGACCGTAGGTTGCTAGGCAGCTATATGTTTCTGGCCCCAGGTTGCTAGGCAGCTATATGTCACTGACCCAAGGTTGCTATGTAGCTATATGCTACTTGCCCCTGGTTGCTAGGCAGCTATATGCCACTGACCCCAGGTTGCTAGGCAGCTATATACTACTGGCCCCTGGTTGCTAGGCAGCTATATGCTACTGGCCCTCAGTTGCTATGCAGCTATATGCGGCTATGCAGCTATATGCTACTGGCCTCTTGTTGCTAGGCAGCTATATGCCACTGGCCCCAAGTTGCTAGGCAGTGATACTCACAAGGCACTCGAGGAGTCTGGATGGTCTGGAGATGATCAGCAGTATCTTCTTGATGAGCGGGTACAGCAGATTGTAGGCATCAGCAGAGCGTTCACGAGCCTGCGCAAAACAGGGAAAATGTGAGAAAACTGGGCTTTATGCATGTCAGTAAAATGCCTGCAAAGAGTAATCAGGAACGACACTTTCCACCAAAACTGGATTTTCGCTAAGAAAGAATGTCCTTTAGAGAAACAAATTTCAGACTGGACAGGCTAATCAGGGGCGGCCATTACACACGTGCAATTGTTTTCCAGAACGAGAGCCACATTATTGTTTTTACAAACAATTATCTTACAAAAATAATTTTGATTATTTAACTTAAAATACTCTTTTACAAGCAGGTTACAATCATTCTTAATTTCAACAAATCCTAAACTTTTCCTAAAGTTTTGTTGACCTTTACTACAGTGTTCCTGTACAGGCCAAGCAGCAAACAGTATTTGCTTCAAGAGACAAGCAAAGGAATAATAGATTTTGACATCCCTGTTTGGCATTCAGCCTTTCATGCACAACAGTGCAAACATTTTAAGCTATTTCAAGCTTTGCACTGGCTCACTTTAGTAATATTTACCACTAAATGAGTATGAGGATTCACCTATAATTGAAAGGCCAAAGCCAAAAACAAGTAGCTATTATTAGTTTATACAGATACTTACCTTTGCCTTAAACAGATAAAGTGTTACATGTTCATTATCAGTTCTTTAGATATGGCCAAACAAATAACAGCCAAAACCAAGTAACAAAAGTCAATTTATACAGTTAGAAAATACGTTTTGACTTCAAGCAATCAATGTTCAATACCCATATTAATTTTTAGTTCCATGGATATGGCCAAAAAGTAACAGCCAAAACCAAGTAACAATAATTAATTCATATAATGAGATGCTAAATTGTAGCTACAATAAATGTTCAATATGATTTCCTTAGAGAAAGGACAAACTTACAACATAACAGACAAATAAACAAGAAACAACAGTCAATTTATACAGTTATATACTTTGATAATACTGCCATCAATATTCTTTCCTTTGGGGAAACGGCAAACTTACGTCAATAAGAAGTTTCTCAAGACTGTCAGAGAGTTCGTAGAAGTATGTGCTTGTAATCAGCTTCCCCTGGGACTTGTCAAGGCAGTCTTTTGCCAACTCCATCACCTGCAGGAATAAGTACAGCAGCGTGACACTCACCGAATTAACCGCCATTATTGCATTAACTGGGGGAAGGTACTTTGGGTAATGTCATTATATGGGAAATTAACTGCGATTCCACTCTGAATGAACTCAGCCCATAAATTGTCAAGAATAATCCATTTATATGCCTAGTGGACTCCCCCATCCTTCTAAATTGGATCAATTTATTTCCAAAATCAGGGATGTCTAGTATATTTATTTCTATATTTAGAATATTTCTAACAGAAATTCCTTTAAGCAAACAGCGCAGACCCTTATGAGACGCCGCATCATGCGGCGTCTCATCTGGGTCTACGCTGTTTGCCAAGGCCTTTTTTCTTAATGCTAGGCATAAATGGGTTAACATTCTCCCCATACATCATCAATAAGTACAGCAGTGTGACACTTGGTGAGTACCCGCTATTGAAGTCTTGTTGAGAGAAAACTGGGCTTAATGCATGTGCGTATAGTGTTGTCCCAGATTATCCTATCCTATAAAACATTAAGCTGAACATGTTGTCCCTGATAAGACTGTGCGAACTGCACAGGCTAATCTTGGAAAACACTTTATGAACATGCATTACTGGAGAAGGTAATTCTGGTAATGTGATTTTAGAGGAAACTATCTGCAACTCGTGTTTTCAGCCTCTAAGATCACCAGGGAGTACTTTTGTTGAGAATTAATTTCCACTTTTGCACTTAAATGGTGTTTGCAAGGAAATAAGGGTGGAGATGAAAGACATTTAAATGTGTTTGGCTTTTTTTTTTCAAAACAAAAAGATAGGGGGGGCAGTTATAACACTATCTTTCTTAAAAAATTTATACATCGAGGAAGTGGGAGAGTATAATTTGATTTTACTGAACACAAAAATGCTAAATATTTATCACAATTAATATAATGATTCTGTTTTTTTTTAAACAAACTTTAGATAATATGAAATTATTTTCAAGAATATTAATAGAATGAAAATGCAAACTCTTAATAGTTTCAACACAAAGCCAAATTCAATAATCCCACTCAAACAGAACCTGTCAAACACAAAGTTTCATTTCCTCTTAAGGGTAATTAAACCTTATTGTTGACTTCCTTCTTCAACACTGATAAATTTGTATTTATGTTATTATTCCTTCCACTGCTGATATTTGAAGGATTTTCCATAAATGAAGTTGCGTAATGCTTATTCATTATTCACTTTTCAACAAGTAAGTTAATATCATATGCCAAATAAGTCCTCCCATCTCTGTTCCAGTCATTGGTTACCATGGTGATGAAATCAGCCCCACTCTAGGACAGCTAGGCTTAATGCATGTGCATAAAGTGTTGCTCCAGATTAGCCTGTGCAGCACAGGCTAATCAGGGACGCCATTTTCAGCTTTTATAGTATTTTGTAAAAAGGAAGTCTCTTGTTTACAAAAATCAAATATAAGTGGACATTGTCGTCTCTGATTACAATGTACGGACTGACACATTCAGAAAATGCATTATTTCCAGTGTTCCCAGAACAAGGCTCAAATCTGTCTGAATATCAGACTATTCCATATGATGTGAAAGATTCATTATTGACAGAAATTATCCATGTGTATACCAGAAAGACATTAAGGATTAATGAGTCATAAATCTATGGAAACGAGACGTGCTCTACGTCTTCCTAGAACCAGAACTAGATTACAAATGCCTACTGTCCTTAAGTTTACATTTGTACTTTTGGGAGTAAGACATCAAGAAGTTACAAGAGCACTACCGCCTTGCGGGTGCAGACCGCTAATCTATTTTTCTTTTTAAAGGTGAAGGGAACTATCTCAATACTTCAATAAAAAAAGATGGATGGCTGGGGTGGAGAGGTGTATAGTGAGGGGATGTGGTCATTTATTACATTATCTTCCAAAAATAAGAAATAAAAATGCAAAAACAAAATATTTATTTTATTTTTTTTGGGGGGGGGGGATTCTTGGGTGGGATAGTTGGACAGTCTTTCAAAAATAAATAATAATAAAAATATTTCTGTTTTTTAACCATGTTTCCAAAAAGATGATCTTTCACAAAAAATGAAAATTAAACATTTTTTTTTTGGGGGGGGGGGGGGGATCCGGGGAGGGGGGGGGGGGGCATGGGGGATGGTTTGGGTGGAGTCTATTGTAGTTTGTCATGTAAGAGTTGTTTTGTCAAAGTATCAATCGAATCTGATCATAAATAACAAAGTCATGGCAATTTTTGCAAAATTTAATTATTTGACCTTGAGAGTCAAGGTCATTCAAAGGTCAAGGTAAAATTCAACTTGCCAGGTACAGTACCCTCACAATAGTATGAAAGTATTTGAAGTTTGAAAGCAATAGCCTTGATACTTTAGAAGTAAAGTGGATGTAAACACAAAATTTAACCATATATTCAAAGTTACTAAGGCAAAAAGGGCCATAATTCCGTCAAAATGACAACCAGATTTATGCAACTTGTTACGTACGGTCCCATTATGATAGTTTGTGAGTGTTCCAAGTCTGAAAGCAATAGCTACGATACTTTATGAGAAAAGTGGACCTAAACACATAATTTAACCAAATTTTCAATTTTCTAAGTATAAAAAGGGCACATAATTCTGTCAAAATGCACGCCAGAGTTATCCAACTTTGCCTGCCCAGTCCCCTTATGATAAAAAGTAAGTGTACCAAGTTTGAATGCAATTGCTTTGATGCTTTATGAGAAAAGTGGATCAAAACACAAAACTTAACCAAATTTTCAATTTTCTAAGTATAAAAAGGGCACATAATTCTGTCAAAATGCACGCCAACGCCAAGGTGATGACAATAGCTCATAATTTTTTTTTCAAAAAATAGATGAGCTAAAATCAAATTCTAGTGCCAAAAGCTGAACTCTGAATTGTATTACAAGATATTATATGCCTTATTTTTGAAGAAACAAGGGCTGTTTGTAAAACATGCATGCCCCCCATATCGGCTGTCAATTGTAGTGGCAGCCATTGTGTGAATACGTTTTTTGGCACAGTGACCTTGACCGCTGATCTAGTGACCCGAAAATCAATAGGGGTCATCTGCGAGTCATGATCAATGTACCTATGAAGTTTCATGATCCTATGCGTAAGCTTTCTTGAGTTATCCAGAAAACATTTTACTGTGTCAAGTCATCGTGACCTTGACCTTTGACCTAGTGACCTGAAAGTCACTAAGGGGTCATCTGCGAGTCATGATCAATGTACCTATGAAGTTTCATGATCCTAGGCCTAAGCGTTCTTGAGTTATCATCCGGAAACCATTTTTCTAAGTTGAGTCACCGTGACCTTGACCTTTGACCTAGTGACCTCAAAATCAATAGGGGTCATCTGCGAGTCATGATCAATGTACCTGTGAAGTTTCATGATCCTAGGCATAAGTGTTCTTGAGTTATCATCCAGAAACCATTTTACTATTTCGGTTCACAGTGACGTTGACCTTTGACCAAGTGACCTGAAAATCAATAGGGGTCATCTGCGAGTCATGATCAATGTACCTATGAAGTTTCATGATCCTAGGCATAAGTGTTCTTGAGTTATCATCCGGAAACCATTTTACTATTTCGGGTCACCATGACCTTGACCTTTGACCTAGTGACCTGAAAGTCAATAAGTCAATAGGGGTCATCTGCGAGTCATGATCAATGTACCTATAAAGTTTCATGATCGTAGGCATAAGTGTTCTTGAGTTATCATCCAGAAACTATTTTACTATTTCGAGTCACCGTGACCTTGACCTTTGACCTAGTGACCTCAAAATCAATGGGGGTCATCTGTGAGTCATGATCAATGTACCTATGAAATTTCATGATCCTAGGCCTAAGCGTTCTTGAGTTATCATCCAGAAACCATCTGGTGGACGGACATACAGACGGACCAACATGTGCAAAACAATATACCGCCTCTTCTTCGAAGGGGGGCATAATTATTGCAGGCAGTGCTAATCTTTGAACATACATAACTATAGAAAGCAATTCGTACATTTTGTATATTACTACCAAAACCTATTAAGTGGTGCATATAATACATCAAATGCCCCATAAGCTAAAAATTATGCCTTATTTCTACCTTCGTTAAAAATGATTGGCATATTAAAAACCATAGTCATTTTAAATATTTAGCTTTTCAACCAATTTGATCAATTTTACAAAAAACGCTAATAAATAAATAGTCAGTCCCTAATGGCTTGGTCGATTGGTAAAATGAGCCTTGTTCTAGAAAGACATGACCTTATACATCTGTGTTAAGTGTTGTCCTAGATAAGCCTGTGAAGTCTACACAGGCTAATCAAGGACCCCTGTCTAAACTGAATTTTTGTTAAGAAAAGACTTCCTTCAAACAAAAAATGTCATCCAGGCGGGTAAGTGTCGTCCCTAATGAGCCCATGCGAACTGCACAGGCTAATCTGGGACGACATTATACACACATGCATTAAGCCCTGTTTTTCCAAAACGAGGCCTCTGGTGTACTGGTACCTGATGGAGAAGGAAGCTTGAGACAGCATCACTCTCCACCTGGTACTGTCGACACTGCTCCAGGAACTGCTGCAGTCGCTCCTCCATCTGGGCGGTCGCCTAGCAACAGAGAAAATAACTAAGATTTAGGCTGTGGTTTTTCACCATGATTGGAATGGGGCAGGGGTGGTTTGGATTAGAAAAAAATGGGATGTTTTACAGAAAATGGGAAATTACTGTTTTTTGCTAACAAATACTTTAAAAAATTGAAAATAAAAGAATGTTCATAGTATATTTACTTCGGTTCAATGTATAGAGCTGGATAGAAAAATATTCAAAATATATAATCAAAATTTGCAGAAGCAACTTATTGTCTACTGTCTAAATATAACAATTTTTGAGAAGCTCTACAAAATTTCATTGAATTTATAAAAACAAGGGTGCCAAACTGTCACAAGATACGCCCGTTTGAAGGTTTTGGACACCATGCTAAATGCTTGAAATGCAGTAAGTGACCTAGTGGCCTAAATTTTAACCCAAAATGACCCATATTGAACTTGACCAAGATGTCCTTTAGACACAACTATTGACCATATTTGGTGAAGATCGGATGAAAACTACATCAATTAGAGAGCAGACACCATTTTAAATCCTTGAAATGCACTTAGTGACCCGGTGACCTAGTTTTTGACTCAGCATGACCCATATTCGAACTTGACCTAGCTCTTGTCTTGATACAATATCTGACCAAATTTGGTAAAGTTCGGATAAAAACTACTTCAATGAGAGAGCGGACACCATGCTCAATGCACTAAGTGACCTCGTGACCTAGTTTTTGATCCGGCATGACCCATATTTGAACTCAACTTAGATATCATTTAGACACAATTTCTGACCAACTTTGGTGAAGATCGGATGAAAACTACTTCAATGAGAGAGCGGACACCATGCTAAATCCTTGAAATGCACTAAGTGACCCCATGACCTAGTTTTTGACCGCGCATTACCCATATTCGAACTTGACCTAGATATTGTCTAGATACAACTTCTGAGCAAGTTTGGTGCAGATCAGATGAAAACTATTCGAATTAGAGAGTGGACACTGCTGTGGACGCCGCCCGCAAAGGGTGAAACTATAATACGTCCCGTTTTTAAAAACAGGTGTATAAAAACCTACCTTAGGGAACCTGTCTTTGTACACGCTGTTCATGAGAATGATTTCAGAATCGCCACCTGGGGATCGGCCTGGACTACTACAAACAAAAAGAACAACATAATGAAATTTTATAATTGGGCCTTGCTCTGTAAAAAAGAGGTTTAACCCTTTGCATGCTGGGAAATTTGCCGTCTGCTAAAATGTCATCTGCTGAATTTCTAAAATGAGCATTTTCTTCGATTTTTTTCAAAGAATACTATCAGAATAGCAAAAAGTTTGGATCCTGATGAGACGCCACGTTCTGTGGTGTCTCATCTGGATCCAAACTGTTTGCAAAGGCCTTCAGAATTCGGTTCCCGCACTTAAAGGGTTAATGCATGTGCATAGTGTCGTCCCAGATTAGCCTGTCCGATTTTTTCTAAGAAGAGACTTTCTATGAAAGAAAAATGCCATATAAGCGGAAAGTGCCATCCCTGATAAGCTTGTGCAGACTGCACAGGCTAATCTGGGACGCCACTTTACAGTCATGCTTTAAACCCAGCTTTGACAGAGCACAGCCCAATTATTATATTATATTTTGTGCTCATGTGAGCTAGAACGCGTACTTTTATTTGTTCATACATGCATATATTATTTGTTGGGTGTGTGTTTATCATATAGGGAGGAAGTGTTTATTAGGATATACACAGTATTGTTTTTATAACTTTCAAGTACAATATAACTATTTTATATTATTTTATTCCTAGCCTACAATCAGAATCAGAAAGTCAATCACAAAGAAAAAATACTATCAATTAAGCAAAACTGATCTACATGTCATAAAAACAAATAATATATTTTATGGATATTTTTCAATAAATTTTACACAACATTCAAGGTAATAAGAAAATCAATGTTCACAAGGATTTCTTAAGTTACAAACAACCATGTACATGTTTTTCAACAACAACATTCTGAAGATTCCTGTAGCCAAACTGCAAACACACACGATTTTATATCAATCACAACACAAATTTTCATTACATGCAGCATCAAACATACTATAATGATCTAAATGATATATGATGAGACAATTTTGTTTACTTTCATTCAAAGTTAAGTGTGCACAATATGTCTGCATTCCTGTATAGATAGCAATGATGTCAACCCAATAAGGTAACCCGAATATAACATCATGTTAAATGTCTCAACAATTCTTATGGTAAAAGATCACATTTTGATAATGTGAAACAACTCCAGATATTTCGAGTCAGCTCATTATTATTCAACAAGCTTTCACAACTCCAGATATTTCGAGTCAGCTCATTATTATTCAACAAGCTTTCAAGTTCACATTTAACAGCACAGTGCGTAAAGTAAATGCATGTGCGTCAAGTGTCGTCACAGATTAGCCTGTGCAGTCTGCATAGGCTAATCAGGGACAACTCTTTCCACTTTTATTGTATTTTAGGTTTAAAGGAAGACCTTTCTTGAATAAAAACCAGTGTAGGCGGAAAGTGTCGTCTGCACAGGCTAATCAGGGACGATTCTTTCCACATTCATGGAATTTTTTGTTTACATGAAGTCTCTTCTAAACAAAATTTAAGTCTAGTCAGAGAGTCTCATGCCTGTGTGGGATGATGCATGAATTAGGTCACATCACAAATAGTTATTCCTTTCAAAATGGTAAACATCCATGCAAACACATGAAGAATAAGTATGATGTAATAGAAGTTTGTTGATTTAGTTGGATTAGTTGCAGTTTGTTTTACAGTATTTCAGTCTAATCAAGACAGTCAGTTAACATAGTCACACTTTCCTGGGCAAACTGGTTCACCAGAACTAATTGCACATAATTTGCTGGTATCTTACACCTGCCCTTCTTTAATCCCTTTTCCCCATAAGAAGCTAAGTGAAAATGGCTTTTACAACCAGCATAAAACCAGAACAGCTGGCGAGTAACTAGCAGTCTGTTCAGGTTTTATGCTGTTTGCTGCTCATCAGCATCTAAGGGTTGGAAATGAAGCCTTTAAAACTCGAAGCTAGTAAGAAAGGCCTTTAATTAAATTTAACTTTCTAAAGGTCCACACATGCCTCAAAATATGTATCTAAGTGGTAAATGGTTAAATATATATGTATCTAAGTGCAAAATATTTAAATATATATGTGTCTAAGTGGTAAAGGGTTATCCGAAGTAGGGGGGTGAATGGCTGTAGAAATGTTTTCATGATTAATCTCCCCACAAGTCAAGTGGCAAGGCCGGGGATCAAACCCGTGATCCTACTTTCTGTAGTCCAGCGCTCTACCAACTGAGCTAGCCATTCCAAAGTGTATTGAAGTCCATTAACCCTTTACTTGCAGGCTGTTCTGGTATTATGCTGGTTGCAAAAGCCATTTTCACTTAGCTTCTAATGGAGCAAGGGTTAGTGATGGGAAATTTTCAATCACAAATCATCTTTATGAACAGCTTGATGCTCAGTTAAATCAGCCCATGAGGAAAACAAGATATGTTTGTTAGTAACACAATGCCCCCTTCTGCGCCACTTTGTAGCCATATATAGGACCTTTGACCTTGAAGGATGACCTTGACCTTTCATCACTTAAAATGTGCAGCTCCATGAGATACACATGCATGCCAAACATCAAGTTGCTATCTGAAGCAACATAGAATTTATGAGCATTTTTCGAAACCTAAATGTGAGACCTAAATGCAAAGTGTAATGGAAAGACAGACAGACGGATGGACGGTCCGATCACTATATGCCCTCCTTCGGGGGCATAAAAAACAGAAATTGTTTTTGTGTTAGCTAACATGTTCAGTTTTGAATTAAGCAAATACATTAGTATTTGCATTATTTTGAATAGATGAAATGACCATTCAAATAAGGGCCATAATATAAAGCCGAAAAACAGAATCTTATATTAATATTTCATAATTAAATACATTACCTAATATCTTTTTATATTGCATACAGGAAAAATGTGTTTACGTTAAATATTTAATAAGCCTTGAATTTGCATCAATTATGATACATTTTTCCTATATTTAACAAGATAAATGTTGTCCAATTCATTATTTTCTCATTGTATAAAAAAAAAGCTACCTGACCACATTTAGAATTAAAGACGTCCATGAAACATGTGTGTACTCTCTTTTCGCATGAAAACGTAAATGCAAAATAATTTCTGGCAAATTGTACGTTATTGTGGCAATAACCAACACTTTGGCATTCCCATGCTATCGCCTTTGTAATTTAATTCCTACACTTCGGAACTCTAAATTCTTGTTTATCACTCCATGTAGAATTATTTTTTTTATAAATGTAACAGAAAGACCCAGAGGATGACTTAATATTTTTAAAGGTATGAAAATCATTATTACAGGTAATTAAAAACGTTTGTATATTGGCCCATGATTTGATATTAAGTTCACAGTTTGTATCACAACAGCCAATGACACCATGCAGCACTTAAAGAAAGAGAGAAAAACAAGCAAAGAAATACTTGAAGTCTTACTGTAGCGCAAGCCATGACAGACTGTGAACACAATCAAGAAACTAGTGAAATATTGTATCCCCATATTTCACAGTAGTAAGATCCATATGCTATTGTTAAGTTGAATGTTTGTCAGAATTCAAAATGTCAATTTTCCAACCATTATGCAATACAAATATTTTATATACCAAAGAGTTAAATAATGTTAACTTTTCTGTTCTATAAGCTTTAAGCAATGCATTACCTTATCAGAAAATGCAATAATTAACTTTTTTTATTTTATTATATTATTTTTTCTTATCATCTTATAGCAGCCCATACTACATTGTATGGCTATAAGAAGTTTGAAATTTCTCTAATTGGCTCCTATAGATTACAGGCAAATTCTATTATTACAAACAAGTTTTGATAACTTGCATTCATTTTCCAAAATAACAAGATTCTTAAATACTGCATACAAAATTTCAGTTCAACTATTAGATAAACAAATAATTAGTCATCAGTATTGAGTGCAAGATCATACAAAATCAACAATCTAACACAGAAACATGAGGGACGCTCTGATACATTGGGCTGAATGCTTGCGTGTAGTGTTGTTAAGTGCAGTCTGCACAGGCTAATCAGGGTAGACAGTCTCCACTTTCATAATCTGTTTGAACTAAAATAAGTCAAGCTTAAAGGTATCATCCCTGATAATCCTGTATGGACTGCACAGGCTAACTAATCTGGGACAACACTTTACGCATCATGCCCAATTTTTTCCAAAACGAGAATGCTCTGTGAAAAGGGGATTTAATGCATGTGAGTAAAGTGCCATCCCAGATTAGTCTGTGCATTCTGCACAGGTTAATCAGGGACAAAAATTCCTGCTAAACTAGTTTTTTGCTTAGAAGTGACTTCTTTAAGCAGAAAATATCTTAAAAGTGGAAAGTGTAGTCACTTTACATACATGCTTAAACCCCATTCTCCCAAAGCAAGACTCAAATATTAGAGAAGCTGCCTCCAGGGGCACTAATCAATACATGTTCTAGATCACAGCTAAATATGAAGTAATTAAACACCAGATGGGGCAGCATGAATGGTTACACTTGCAAGAGGGTGTAGAAACAAGAAATTCTAGAAATATAGTGGAAGACCAGAGACAAACTTGAGTATTGAACTATATATATACAGAAACATCCACATTTCTTCTGGGAATATTCGATACAGACTAATGATATAAGAAGGGGATTTAATGCATGTGCATAAAGTGCCGTGCCAGATGAGCCTGAGCAGTCAGCACAGGCTAATAGTGAACAGCACTTTCCGCTAATATTATATCTTTTGTTGAAAGAATATTTCTTCTTAGCAAAACATCAGTGGTGTAAAGTGACATCCCAGCACAGGCTAATCTGGGACAACACTTCACCCACATACATTTAACCCCTCTTGTTTCTTATTTGGAAGTACCTGAGTCACTAATTGAAATCAAATATAAAAAATCCAATAAATGTCCAACTTTGATTGTACCAAGAAGATTCACCATCAATTTGCATGAAAAGCCTGACCAATTATTTGTGCATTGTATACAGAGTATACATGTTTCAAAGAGACAAATTAAAAGGCGTCACTGAACAACAAGGGCTCACCTAAGACTGCGAGATCTGGGTCGCATGAAAGACTGCAGCGGGGACTGGCGGCCATCTTCCTCTCCCGCGGAAGTGTTGGGGTCGTACGTGGACATTTGTCTGTAGAGCTTCCCAAGCTCCTCCTGCGTAGGCTGGTATGGCAGCTGGTGTAACCGCTCCTGACTTGAGTACTGAGACTGGAAAGTAGCCTGACAACATTTAAACTCTTACATTTAACATGGAAGATATAGTGGAATGTAGCCTGACAACATTTAAACTCTTACATTTAACATGGAAGACATAGTGGTATGTAGCCTGACAACATTTAAACTCTTACCAAAAGCAACGAAGACAAAGTGGAATGTAGCCTGTCAACATTTAAACTCTTACGTCATACAAGGAATATAAAGATGAGTCAGTCAAAACAAATGTTAAAGTTTTGTTCAAGCAAGTAAATCATTTTATATTACTGCAATAGGAATTGAAAGTATTTCCATAAGTCAATTGAAGCAAATTCAACAAGGGTGCCAACTTGTCACAAAATACATCCCTTTAAAAGTCTGCATTACATTGAGGTTTACCATTGTTGTTCAAATGATTTAACAGAAAATAATGAATACAAGAAACATATTTCATTTTTTCCTTGTTTTAATAATTATTTAAAATTGTTCAAAACATTATATATTTCAAGGTAAACATTTACAGACACACATGCACAAATCTGTGTACAAGATCCCTTTACAAATTGTGAGCATGAACAGAATGTAAGCTCACCAATTGCAATATAAGGAATCTTTGGTCAAAATAAACCAGTGCATGAGTTACATGGACAGGTCTGACTCTGTTTTTATCACTTCTATTAGATCAATCAAGAAATAGAAATTGTATATGAAGATTAAGAAATCTAGACGTTCTCAGCAATCCTGCAAATTTTGTTCACAGACATAGGAGAAATCAGGAAAACAGAAAGCAGGTCATGCATCATCAATACCATGTTTTAAGCAAACCGATTTCAAATAATTGGCAGATACTAAATAGAAATAACCCAGCAATAATTTCAAGATAATTAGGTAAAGAAAAATCATGCAGAATAATTGCCTTTATTTCTGATTCAGAAACACAAATTGAATCAATTGTTGTTTCCTGCAAATTTAGAGGAACATGTTCCATCAAGGATATTAAAGCAAACAAATTCCAGAATAACAGAGATATATTGGCCTTTGAATATGAAACACAAAATAGATTTAGACAAATTAATAGGGCAAAAAATAACAGATAGAGACTTGGAATACAACTTTAAAAGACTTCTTAGAAATATGAAAATCTGGAATTTGAGACATTTTTTATTTTTAGTACACCATGAATCGATTTAACTGTTTTCACAAGAACTTATAAGTTCTCTCATGACCAAGAAACTGCATCATGTATTAATACTCAGTCTCTCTTTGGGCAAATGAGGCTTAATGCACTATGCACAGGCTAATCTGGGATTTCTATTGTTTACACTGGATTTTCGATTCAATTCAATAACATCAAACAGCTCAATAAAATCTGAAGAAAATCCTCCATGACAAGCGTGTGTGCACTTGCACATGCATTAAGCCTCTTTTTCCCAGAAAGGGGTTCTATTAAAAGTGTTTGCTTACAGATAGGCTGGATCCCCCAGGGGTGTTTGTTCCGTAGCCTGATGACGGAAGTGAGGCCACCGACCACCGCCTACCATCCCCTCTGAAATTGAACATGAAAATGGGTCACACTATGAGAAAACAGGTTTAAAGCATTTGCGTTAAGTGACGTCCTAAATTAGCCAGTGCAGTTTGCACAGGCTAATCACAGACGACACTTTCTGCCTCAACTGAATTTTCTCAAGAAGAGACTTGCTTTTAAGGAAAACAAGAGATGTGTTTGTCAGAAACACAATGCCCCCTATTGCGCCGCTTTGAAGCCATATATTTGACAGGGTTCCCAGCTTTTTGTATGAACAAAATTCCCTGATTTTTCCCTGATGGAAAATAAAAATTTCACGATAATAATTTCGACCTATTTCTTGTTTTAGACACCCGCAATAAAAAGCAGTTGCAGACAATAACATAGTACACTAAGCTATATGTATACTAAAGCCACCATAGCCATGCACAGGAATCGATTTTCTGTTTTATTTGTATGGACTTTACAACACAAGTCGGGAAAGTCTGACCAAACAAAAACATTCCCTGATTTTTCCCTGATTTCAGGAACTTTTCCCAAATTCCCTGACTTTTCCCTGACTGGAAAAAGTGAAAGTCTTTTTCCAGGTTTTCCCCAATTTCCATGTTGGCTGGGAACCCTGTTTGACCTTTGATCTTGAAGGATGACCTTGACCCTTCACCACTAAAAATGTGCAGCTCCATGAGATACACATGCATGCCAAATATCAAGTTGCCATCTTTAATATTGCAAAAGTTATGACCAACTTTAAAGTTTTCAGACGGACAGACTGACTGACGGACAGTTCAACCGCTATATGCCACCCTACCGGGAGCATAAAAACACAGAAAGTGTCATCCCTGATAGGCCTGTGCAAACTGTGCAGGCTAATCTGGTCCTTTTTCACAGAGCGACTTTCAAATATATTGCCAAACTGAAAATCTCAAACAAAATTTCCCTTGCCCAAACTAATGCCTTCAACCTAATTGTGAAATTCAATCTTTGCAAAAAAAAGTATTGAAATGTTGAGCATGAAAAATACTTCACAAGATTAAGTTATGAATGAAATGCTCGGTAAAATATGTTTGGGGATGATGGAAAATTAAAACATGAAGTTTTTTATTTGCATTATATGTGGATATCTTTTTTCTCCCTAAAGGACAGCAACAAAGCAATTCCGTCTCAGCTTAGGCCTTCATTTACCAGTATTAAGCCTCAGTAATGAGATATTTTCAACATACATTCATTACCGGTAATGAGCTTAGGAGAATGTGTCCTCACACCAAACCAGTGACACTTGAACACACTAAGCTGGCTCTCCAATTTCTTCTATGTTTTATTATTTAACCTGCCTCATGCTAAAATGGGACTTATGTGTCAGGCTAAGCTCCAGACCAGCCTGTGCATCTGCACAGTCTTGTCAAGCGCTACTTTGTTCATAGTGGACAGTGTAACTCCTGAACAGACTGCACGATTCACCATGGCACAAAATCTACTTTCATATGGCCTGACTCATTGTTACTTTTTCCATGTAAAACAGGAATGCCAAGTTTTTATACAAACAAGAGCTGTCAGAGGACAGCGCGCTCGACTATTCGAGTGTTGACAGTATAACGTAAACCATCATGGAGAGGGGGGGGGGGGGGGGGGGGTATAATGTGGGTGTGTGATTATTTAATAGAACTGATGATCTTTCAAAAATAAGAAAACAATTTTATTTATTTTTTTTTTTGGGGGGGGGGGGGGGGGTATAATGTGGGTGTGTGATCATTTAATAGATGATCTTTCAAAAATAAGAAAAACTTTTTTTTTTTTTTTTTTGGAGGGGGGGGTTCTGGGGGGGGGAGTTCTGGGGGGCGGGTCGTGGGGGATGGTTTGGGTGGAGTGCATTGTGGTATGTCAGGTAAGTATTGTTTTGTCAAACTTTAACATAGATTTATCATAATATGCATATTCTAAGTATAATAGGGGCCATAATTCTGTCAAAATGCTTGATACAGTTGTCTGCTCTTGTTTATAGGTTGGGGTCATGTTGGTAAACAAGTATGCAAAATATGAAAGCAATATGTCAAGGGACACAGGAAATATTTGGGGTGGTACGCAAACTTTAACATAGATTTATCAATAATATGCATATTCTAAGTATAAAAGGGGCAATAGTTCTGTTGAAATGCTTGATACAGTTGTCTGCTCTTGTTTATAGGTTGGGGTCATGATGGTAAACAAGTATGCAAAATATGAAAGCAATATGTCAAGGGACACAGGAAATATTTGGAGTGGTACGCAAACTTTAACATAGATTTATCAATAATATGCATATTCTAAATATAAAAGGGGCCATAATTCTGTCAAAATGCTTGATTCAGTTGTCTGCTCTTAGGTTGGGGTCATGATGGTAAACAAGTATGCAAAATATGAAAGCAATATGTCAAGGGACAATGAAAATAATTGGGGTCGTACGCAAATTTTAACATTTGCACGCTCACGGAAACGCCAACAGAAACGCCAACGGAAACGCCAACGCCGGGGTGAGTAGGATAGCTCCACTATATATATTTCATATTAAAGTCGAGCTAAAAATCTTGAGAAATAATAAGATACTTTTGATTTAATATCGAAAAAGCAAAACATGTTCAAATTTGTACCAATCTGTAATTTAGCACACTGTTAGCCATTGTTAACAAGAATGGACAATGTCTATTTGTTTCACGCACTAATAGACAGTTATACTGATTATTTACAATAAATTAATATCCATGTACTTACAAGTGCTCGGCATTCAGTTATTTGCATACTACTTGTCTATAAATTGACAGTGCTCTGGTAAAAAGGGTTTAATGCATTTGCAAAATGTGCCGTACTAGATAAGCATGTGCAGGCTAATCAGGGATTTAAAGAAAGTCTCTTCTTAACAAAAATGAAGTTGAGGCCAAAAGTGTCGTCCCTGATTAGCCTGCGCAGACTGCACATGCATTAAACCCTCTATTAACAGGGCCCAAAGACTCATAATCGTCAATCAACTTCCCATCGATTACACATCCCTTACATACCATTAATGCAGATTGGATTGAAAAATCATTATCTGAACAGTAAACTCATGCCACATGGCTTCCAGGAAACTTTAAATTATTCAAATTGAGTCTTGCTCTATAAAACAGGGCTCTTTGATGCATCTCCCAGATAAGCCTGTGCCAGTGTGTTTTTACCACCATATTGGGAATGGGGCCGGGTCCCTTTGGATTAAAAAAAATCACAGTTTTTTTTTTACTTAAATTGGGAAATAAGCGTTGTTGATTTTTTGCTAACAAATACTTTAAAATTGAGAATTTAAGTGTTTTCAGTATTATATTTACTGAGGTTGAACTTTAAGAGATGAATTGGAGATGAACTAAATGTTGAGTTTTATTTAACAAAAAAACCCACTTTAATTTGGAATTTTAAGGTCCCATAAGGGAAAAAATAAACTTTTTTCCACTTGTAATGGGTCCCTATAACAGCCCCAACTTTGAACAAACAAGAGGGCCTGAAAGGCCCAAAGTCACTCACCTGATATAAAAAGATATTATTGGGACAAATCTTCTGACCATATTTTTTCAAGCCATGTTTTTCAACCAACCAGCATCATTTTTGAAGTCGTCCAAGATATTATCGGGATGAATCTTCTGAACAGGTTTCATGAAGATCGGACAGTAATTGTGGCCTCTAGAGTATTAACTAGATTTTACTATAGCCATATAAGGAAAAATGCCCCGCCCAAAGGAAGCCATGTTTTTCAAGCAAACATAATTATATTTAAAACTCATCCAAGATATCATTGAGACCAACCTTCTGACCAAATTTCATGAAGATTGGACAATAAATGTGGCCTCTCGAGTGTTAACAAGGTTTTACTATATAAGGAAAAATGCCCCGCCCCTGGTGGCCATGTTTTTAAAGCAACCAAAACCATTTTTAAACTCATCCAAGATATTATTGGGACAAATCTTCTGTCCAAGTTTCATGATGATCGGAAAATAAATGTGACCTCTAGAGTGTTAACAAGGTTTTACTATATATATAATAGCCATATAAGGAAAAATGCCCTGCCCCTGGTGGCCATGTTTTTCAACCAACCAGCATCATTTTTTGTCTTGTTCAAGATATTATTGGGATTATTCTTCTGACCGAGTTTCATGAAGATTGGACTATAAAGGTGGCCTCTAGAGAGTTAACAAGATTTTACTATATCCTTATAAAGCCATATAAGGAAAAATGCCCCGCCCCTTGGCGGCCATGTTTTTCAAGCAAACATAACCATTTTCGAACTCATCCAAGATATCAATAAGACAAATCTTCTGACCATATTTCATCAAGATTGAACAATAAATGTGGCCTCTAGAGTGTTAACAAGGTTTTACTATAGCCATATAAGGAAAAATGCCCCGCACCCTGGCGCCCATGTTTTTCAACCAACCGGCATTATTTTCGAACTCGTCCAAGATATTATTGGGATGAATCTTCTGACCATGTTTCATAAAGATCAGACAATAAATGTGGCCTCTAGAGTGTTAACAAGATTTTACTATAGCCATATATAGCCATATAAGGAAAAATGCCCCGCCCCTTGGCAGCCATGTTTTTCAAGCAAACGTAACCATTTTCGAACTCATCCAAGATATCATTGAGACCAATCTTCTGACCAAGTTTCATGAAGATTGGACAATAAATGTGGCCTCTAGAGAGTTAACAAGGCAAATGTTGACGCCGCACAACGCACAACGGACGGCGGATAAAAGGCGATCACAAAAGCTCACCATGAGCACGTTGTGCTGAGGTGAGCTAAAAACACAACACTATGGCAGTCAGCACAAGATGATCAAGGACAAAAAAATTCGCCTTAAACTGAATTGTTTGCTTAGCAGATACTTCCCTTAAATAAAAAATACATAAAAATTAGCACAGACTCAGCAGGGCCAACACTTTTCTCACATGCATTAAGCCCCATTTTACCAGAATGCATGCTCATGTATGTGCTACAGCATAGGATAAACTAAACGTTCAAAGCAGATTCAAGATTTCTTTTGACCAGCAGGAAAATAATGTTTGTTCTTTTTCTTTTTGTCTAACATCTGACAGGCACATTCAACAGGAAATTAATTTACATCCTTTTTTCTATTTAAAAAAAGTTCAGCAAAGTCTGCATTTGGGATCTTCCTAAATTACTTTTCAAGCACTTTATTAAGGTTTCACATGCACTGTTTATTCTTGTAAAATTAATCAATCACATTCTTGAATGTATAAAATATGCTGTGCCATTCATTGCAATATTAACATCGGAGTATAAGGGTTCCCTACTTGTCCTAATATATTGCCATATAATACAGAGCAATTATAAACCAACTTAAGTATTTAAGGATTATGGATGCTACATTTACTCATTATAGTCAAGGTAACATTTGACTAAGGTCAAATGTTGTGCTTATTCAAAGTGAGGACTCAGTTAGCATAAGTCACTGACTGAGGTAAAAAAAAACACAGTAAAAAGCAACGAGTTTTCTTTTGTTCAAATCCGGGGCCAGTATTAGGCCCCATTCCCAATGGAAAGAAGAGATGTGTTTGTCAGAAACACGATGCCCGCTACTGTGCCACCTTGAAGCCATATATATGACCTTTGACCTTGAAGGATGAACTTGACCTTTCACCACTCAAAATGTGCAGCTCAATGATATACACATGCATGCCAAATATCAAGTTGCTATCTTCAATATCGCAAAAGTTATGACCAAGGTTGAAGTTTTGGTTAAAGTTTTGGGACACACATACACATACAATGACAGACAGGCCAAAAACAATATACCCCTGATCATTCCATCAGGGGGCATAAAAAGTTAATATTTTTTCCATTTCAAATTACAACTCATCAACATTTAGTTCATCTCCTATTTACCACTATAAGTTAAACCTTAGTAGATATAATGTTGAAAACACTTTAATTTTCAATTTTGAAGCATTCATGAGCAAAACAACAACTACTCTTATTTCCCAATTTTAGTCAAAACGCCGAATTTTTTCCCAATCCAAACTGACCCTGACCCATTCCCAAAAAGGGGGATAAAAACCCACACACTGCAAAGTGAGGACTCAAATGAGTATAAAGTGAGGAATCAGTTAGCATGTGTTACTAAGGTAACAGGTAGTCTTAATACAAAGTGAGTATTTGTTACTAGCTAAGGTCAAAGGCCTTGTCAATACAAATAGAAGACTGACCTTCTGACATTTTGGAACTGAAAGTTTCCATGTGTGTTGGGGGACAGATTTCTCGGACTATCATGGGGGCTAGCACCTGAAACGAGACAAAACATCACCCACATAAAAGATGAACTTCTACATTGACTAACATTTATATATTGAAAACCAAACAACACAAATTTAAACAAAATAAATAAATAAACAATGGCTGTTTGTAACACATGCATGCCCCCCATATGGGCTGTCAGTTGTAGTGGCAGCCATTGTGTGAATACCTTTTTTGTCACTGTGACCTTGACCTTTGACATAGTGGCCTGAAAATCAATAGGTGTCATCTGCCAGTCATGATCAATGTACCTATGAAGTTATATGATCCTAGGCATAAGCTTTGAGTTATCATCCGGAAACTATTTTACTGTGTCAAGTCACCGTGACCTTTGACCCAGTGACCTGAAAATCAATAGGAAGCATCTGCGAGTCATGATCAATGTACATATGAAGTTTCATGATCCTAGGCGTAAGCATTCTTGACTCATCATCCGGAAACCATTTTACTGGTTCAAGTCACCATGACCTTTGACCTAGTGACCTGAAAATCAATAGGGGTCATCTGCGTGTCATGATCAATATACATATTAAGTTTCATGATCCTAGGCGTAAGCGTTCTTGAGTTATCATCCGGAAACCATTTTACTGTGTTGAGTCACCGTGACCTTTGACCTAGTGACCTGAAAATCAATAGGGGTCATCTGCGAGTCATGATCAATGTACATACTAAGTTTCATGATCCTAGGCGTAAGCATTCTTGAGTTATCATCCCAAAACCATTTTACTGTGTCAAGTCACTGTGACCTTGACCTTTGACTGACCTAAAAATCAAGAGGAGTCATCTGCGAGTCATGATCAATGTACCTATAAAGTTTCATGATCCTAGGCGTAAGCGTTCTTGAGTTATCATCCGGAAACCATTCGGTGGACGGACTGACCGACCTACTGACCTACTGACATGAGCAAAACAATATACCCCCTCTTCTTCGAAGGGGGTGAATAATAAATTGTTGTTATATTTAAGTTTACTGAAATAGGACAACGTGAAACATATTATTCTAGCAGGACCATGACTTTTGGGGGTGAATCTGTGTCTTCAATTTTTATTAACCATTACTATCAAATCGTCCATTTGGAGAACAAATCTTGATTGACTGATAAAATAACACACACACAAATACCCTAAGGTATTTTATGAAAACTAGCAGGCCTTACTGTTAAATGTCACATTTAAATTTAGGGAATTTCAACAGAACTTTCAATAGATACGAGACAAATTAAAGTGCATTCAAAGCAGGAGAAATGAAGAAGGACTTCCACAGTGGCCCGCAGGAAATGAGGCATTAACTAAAAAAAAAAAATAAAAAAAAAATGGTCACATGATTATTTTGTCAAGCATTTTGAACCTTGGGACTTCATAAGATAACAATATTGCATAGAATATTTTTTTATTTAAAGTCCAGGTTACATAAGTAGCACTTTAGAAGGCTCTGATCTGAAAAAATTAAATGTTGCAGCAAATTTCACACACAAGGACAAAACTAGAAATAATTCACAGACATGTCCCCAGGACACATTAGTAGAGCTGCAACCAATCACCAACAGCTCGATTCGATTTCGATTTCAGACACTCCCATACCGATTTTTTCGATTCAATTCATCTTCAAACCTAGTTTTATCATAAATTCAAAACCGCTACAAGCATGTCTACCATTGTGCCGTGACAGCATCAACTGTTACCTGTAGGACAAAGCACATTCTCTAATAAACTTAACAAATTCCCATCAGAAACATAACTACTTTTCTGGCTGGCGACTTGAGTAGTTGCACTTGTGCTACCTCTTAGTCTTGCTAAATCAACGTTATGTTTGCATCCGTGAAGCACAGTTTACACTTTGCTTTATCGGGAGGGCTACCATCCCGAAACCCAAAATACTGCCACTTTTTTTATATTAGCTTCTTAGGCACATCTGATAATTTCAATTTGTCGGCCACAACTTGTTCAGCCATTTTGACGCTTTTTCCGAAAGTAGACCGTAACACGCTTATTGATTGGATGACTAAAGTAATAAGCAGCCAATCGCACGCGTCATAACAACAGGTTAAGATAAAACCTACACCTTTCCGTATCAAATAGTCAGAATACAGCAAGCTTTACGTATCTATGTATATATATGTCTTTATGTTAAAAAATTGAATCGAATTTGGTAGGTTTGGTATCGTAATAGAATCGAGGCATTTCGAATCGATTTTTGATGCATCGGATCGAATCGTTGCAGCTCTACACATAAGTGCTCCAGCCAAAAAGGGAGGGTGCCCCGCCCTGCCCTTCTGAAGCCCTGATTTAATAATAATGAAAATAATATATTCTAACAATTATTTACAAGAGGGCCTGAAAGGCCCAAAGTCGCTCAACTGAGATAACAAGAAATGACCTGTTCTTTGCAGCCCAAGATATCAATGAAACACAATAATGTTCTAACCAAGTTTCATGAAGAATGAACAACAAATGGCCCCCTGGCGGCCATGTTTTTTTTTAACAGACCTGAACCATTTTTGAACTCTTCCAAGATATGTCCAAATTTCATGAAGATAATGTGTCTTCTGGACTGTTCACATGTTTTCACTTTATACATATAACAAAAACTGCCCCACCACCTGGTGCCCATGTTTTTCCACTTATCACGACCATTTTCAAACTCGTCCTAGACATCCACATAGCTAATGTTTTGACAAAATTTCATGATGATTAGGCAAAAATTGTGACTTCTAGAGTGTTCACAAGTTTTTTTACATGTCAATATACTAGAAAAATATGAATTTTGAAGTATTTACCCTTCAAGTGTTTTGACACCAAGGGGTCTACCAAATTCTAGAGCAGAAGTAACAAGGGCTGTTTGTAAAACATGCATGCCCCCCATATGGGCTCTCCGTTGTAGTGACAGCCATTGTGTGAGTATGTTTTTGTCACTGTGACCTTGACCTAGTGACCTGAAAATCAATAGGGGTCATCTGCCAGTCATGATCAATGTACCTATGAAATTCATGATCCTAGTCATAAGCGTTCTTGAGTTATCATCCGGAAACCATTTTACTATTTCGGGTCACCATGACCTTGACCTTTGACCTAGTGACCTCAAAATAAATTGGGGTCATCTACGAGTCATGATCAATGTACCTATGAAGTTTCATGATCCTAGGCCCAAGCTTTCTTGAGTTATCATCCGGAAACCACCTGGTGGACGGACCGACCGACAGACCGACATGTGCAAAGCAATATACCCACTCTTCTTCGAAGGGGGGCATAAAAATAGATTGGCAAACATGACTCAGCAGGTTAAACAAGGGAGAAAGATACTGCAAAATTGTGTACATGTTGTCTTTCTTTCAGCTATCTCTTAGTTGATAGGCTTACCATAAGTAATAATGACTAAAACAGTTATGTTAATTATGAAAATTCTGTGTTATGAAAAATTAAATAATACAGTTAATGGTACATAATAATGACATAATAAAACCAAACTTTACTTCACAGGAAACAAATGTTCTGACCAAAGTTCATGAAGATTGGGCAACTGAATTAAGTAAATAATTTTAAAGAGGTTATTTAATTAATGGTGTTCTTTAATTTTAAGAATCTATAGATTATTGCAAGTTTTATATGCAAAATAGGAAGGATATTAACTTAACATTGTCTTCATTGTAAGAATACATTTAAGAAGCACTTCATAACCTAACTAGAGTGTTAACAAGGTTTTACTATAGTCGTATATGAAAAAATGCCCCGCCCCCTAGCGGCCATGTTTTTCAACCAACCGGCATCATTTTCAAACTCATCAAAGATATCATTGGGATGAATGTTCTGACTAAGTTTCATGAAGATCGGACAATAAATGTGGCCTCTAGAGTGTTAACAAGATTTTAATAAAGCCATATATAGCCATATAAGGAAAAATGCCCCGCCCCTTGGCAGCCATGTTTTTCAAGCAAAGGCTACCATTTTTGAACTCATCTAAGATATCATTGGGACAAATCTTCTGAGCAAGTTTCATGAAGATTGGAAAATAAATGTGGCCTCTAGAGTTTTAACAAGGTTTTACTATAGCCATATAAGGAAAAATGCCCCGCCCCCTTGTGGCCATGTTTTTCAACCAACCGGCATCATTTTCAAACTCCTCCAAGATTTTATTGGGATTAATCTTCTGACCAAATTTCATGAAGATTGGGCAATAAATGTGGTCTCTAGAGTGTTAACAAGATTTTACTATAGCCATATTAGGAAAAATGCCCTGCCCCTTGGCAGCCATGTTTTTCAAGCAAACGTAACCATTTTCGAACTCTTCCAATATATCAATCTTCTGACCAAATTTCATGAAGATTAGACAATAAATGTGGCCTCTAGAGAGTGAACAAGGCAAATGTTGACGTCGCACAACGGACGACAGACAACGGATAAAAGGCGATCACAAAAGCTCACCATGAGCACGTTGTGCTCAGGTGAGCTAATAAAAATTAAAATGCAACAGAGAGCATTCCAGATACGACTGCGCACTCGAAAGTGCCCTTTTTCAAATATACTGTGCGCTCAAAAGTGCCCTTCTGACCATTAATAGCCCCCCGCCTTTTACAAATCCTAGCTTGTGCACTGACACATGTATGAAAACACTGACAAATCAACTATACATTCTTAAGTAGACAAAGGGCCATTATTCAGCCAACAAGAGCATTGCATAATGGGTGCCACGCTCGGCTAAGAAAGCTTGTCAGAATTTTTTTTTTTTTTTCACAGTGACCTTGACCTTTGACCTAGTGACTTATTGAACCCTTTACTACTTATACACATATTAAACATTTTACCACTTAGATACGTATTGAACCCTTTACCAATTAGATTTATATTGAACCCTTTACCACTTACATACGTATTGAACCCTTTACCACTAAGATATGTATTGAACCCTTTACCACTTAGATACATATTGAACCCTTTACCACTTAGATACATTTTGAACCCTTTACCACTTAGATACATATTAAACCCTTTACCACTTAGATACATATTGAACCCTTTATCACTTAAGATACATATTGAACCCTTTACCACTTAGATTACGTATTGAACCCTTTACCGCTTAGATACATATTGAACCCTTTACCACTTAGATATGTATTGAACCCTTTACCACTTAGATACATATTGAACCCTTTACCACTTAGATACGTAATGAACCTTTTACCATTTAGATACGTATTGAACCCTTAACCACTTACATACGTATTTAACCCTTAGAAACATATTTTTACGCATTATGATTTGTAGTCCCTTAGAAAGTTAAATTTAGTTAACGACCTTTGTTACTAGATTCAAGTTTTAAAGGCTTCATTTCTAACCCTTAGACACTGATGTTCAGCAAACAGAATAAAACCTGAACAGATGGCGAGTTACTCGCAGGCTGTTCTGGTTTTATGCTGTTTGCACATAGCTATTTTCACTTTGCTTCTAAGTGGGAAAGGGTTCAAGATAATTTGAAAACACAGGCTTTCATACATAATTAACGACGGAAAACAGCAATGCAATGCAACTCATTTGAAGCATTCAAACATTAATGATAATAAATATGAACAATGAACAAAGAAATAAATAGCTCTTTAAGTCATCAAGACATATGCTTCTCATTTAAGGTAAGTATTGGGGCATATAAGTACAAAGCATAAGAAACATATATTGTTTCTTAATAAAATACCACTGAATTTACAAGCAATATAAACTGATCACAAGCCAATTTATTTATATAAATTTTCTTTTTCAAAGATTGATCATTTATTAAATGCAAAATCAAGATTTATGGAAATAAAAGGATATAACTCAACTTTATGGAGGCTTGAAAAGCCTGGAAATCAGACAAAGGGCATGAACGAAATTCATAAAAGAATGACCGTGCTCATTTATTGTGAACAGAGGGTTCTATTTTCTTCTTGAACTGAAATGTACTTATGAATTCAAACACTCTATTGGGTACATTTTATGAATTTTAAACCCACTGTCGTTTATCACTATATTAGATATGAATGGCAAATATAAACATAACCTTGATAACACACTTTCCTAATTTAATTTTAATCATCAATCTTGACCTTAAAATGTCTTGGTTTTCTTCCATAGAAGGATTAATTATTATTATCATCATTATTATTGTTATTATTAAAAAATTGTCATCAACTTTGAAACTAGCATTGAAATATTGTGTTTTTCCATTAAACTGATTTACCCCTAGAATTGTCTATACCGTCTATAATTTTCTCTCAAATTCGCAGTAAAGCTGGAGAAAATTAATATTTGTGGAAATCATACCCACATGTGGCACTCTGCAAGTTTGAACTGATAATGCCATCAAACTGCTGGATCTACATGCAAAATTGCTTGTTTAAGTACAAGTAATTTGGCCATTATATATACATTGATAGTATGCGGTCTGTAAAATCACAGTGTCCAACATGAATATTTTCACAGCTATTAAATATATAGTTAAATTAAATTATGAAAGGCCATTAACTTAAAGCAAACAAAATAAAATGTCAGACCAGTATAAAACCCAACATATAATAAATTTTTTTTTTTTCTTATACTCATATTTTTTACTAATTTACAGTATTAATGCAATAAGAGTTTGCACAAAAAGAAATATCACATAGCAGATAGAACAACATTTCCAGATTTTACACCCTGTATAGTGCAAGAGAGGTCCTGCATTTGACAGAAAATCCATACAATTTTCGTCAACACAGATTGTCTTGTTATAATGACCAAGGAAACATTTCTCCTAAAAAAGTATGCACCAATTAGGGTTTGTTTTGCAGTGGTCTATTTACAAGCAGATCATTATAGAATCAAACACAAATCTCCAGAACACGTTTTCCACATGCAAGGTTAAATTTGCATTTTTCAAAAGAAATTATACATTTGAAAAAATAAATCAACAATTAATAATATATTTTTATAGATTAATAGTATTAACTTTAAGGTGGTCATGCAGCGTTCTAAACAAGAAATGATATAGGTTTCTCAAAACCTAGCAGGAAAACAAGTCTACCTGAAAAAAAAAATTATTTTCAACAAGCCATGATTCCATAGGGCACAGATGACCACACATTCTTTTGTCATAAAACTCTGCTAATGTTAAAAACAAGCTGTTAATGGCCACTGTTGACTTTTGACCTCTAAGCATGACCTTGACCTTTAAGGTAATGAGATAAGTTATACACAAGACAAGTCTCCACAATATAGTCATTTATGGCAAGTTATTTAAAATTGGATGATGACTTACAATCTTTCAGCCCAGACACAGCAGTTTTAAGGCAACATTTGACTTTTGACCTCTATGTGTGACCTTGACCTCTGACTTAGAGAGACAGGCTTGACACACGAAATACCATCTCCTCATGGTGGTAATAAGTGGTAAGTTATTATAAACTACTGTGAAATCATTAATAATCGTCAGGCATTAATTTTCGTGTATTACGTCAGTCGACCAATTGACGAATTCAAGATCCTAACGAACAATCATGTCTCATTTTTTAACAAAATTTAGAGTGAATTACCGAAGGCACGAGGCATTAAAATCCAACGTAATCCACGCAAACATACTCCGACTGTTTGTAATCAAGATAATTCTGTTTTGACACAAAGGGGTGTAGATTACACAGTGTACCTTAACTGACACGTGCCATTGCTGTCAAACGCAAGTGCAGAACAGCTGTATCGACTCCGTTGATTACGTTTAAATAGAATAGTAATGATTAACGCTAATTGTTAACAACTTTATTACCCATTGTGTGCATTGTCTTTCTCAGTGTTGTTGCAGATTATACAGCCTCCACTCAGCGGATCCGGATCAAAGACAATAAACGAAATTAAAAGATGATGATGTGTGATCAATACCTGACTGATATACATTCTCTGCATTGATTACAAATAAATACAGAACATATTGATTTGTGTTTGGTTATTAGCGTTTAACTACAATAAATGTGTGCAAATAGCTTGTGTTTCGTTTATGGGCTATCGATCTTTTTAATCATAGACAACTTCAACAAATTTTACGATACATGTTTCAAATCATTGTTATTTGTAGCAATTGTTGACGTAACAGGTAAAGAAAAATTAGCAATTATGACGATAAGTTCCATCCAAACGTAGTGTAAATGTTTACAGAAATTCACTTTCATTTTCGCGCGATTTTCAGGAAATCCCCGAGAAGCACGATTTTCGAATAACTGAGTATGACGCCATAAAACATTGCATTCAATCTTATTTAAACTCACTCGTCCATAGGTTGTTACAATTTAATCTGAACTGTGCCCTATGAAACCGCTGTCAGATATTATGCAGTGTTAATTTTACACTTTCGAAAAATGGCGTATGTTTGTGCTAATGAAATTTTTGAACACATTTATCGAGACTTTGAACCCGTCATCCGTGTGATTATTGGAATTAGTGAATTAATTTAAATTTGCTAAATTCATTGACATTATTACAAGTGACATGTCAGACAAATTTGTAACTGTAGTTAAAGATATCAAATATTTACGACGCAAAACTCTTGTTCGCACCTTCTCTAATTTGTGCCGATAAAGGTAAGGTTTTTGGCCATGATAGTAAATGAATAAGACAAATTGGCATTGGCTTCACTGTTTCAAACACTCGTAAACGGTTATTCGGTCCCACTAATTCGCATATCATAATAATGATACACTAATGGGGGCCCAAATTACTGATCAACAAAGATTATTATATTGGCATGTGAAAAACCGGCCCCAACTCCTGTAAGTGACTTTCAAGTGTCCTCCCTCTTTCTCATTATGATTTATTGCAACCGCGATATATTTCGGACATGTTTGACAAAGAAATCAGATATTGACTGAAGCATTTTTTTATTTTATTTTATTTTTCAAAGCCAGGAATTGTCGAATTTAAGTGCTGACGAAAATGTCATTTTTTTTTAAAAACGACGAGATTTGGTGCTGCCGAAAATAAATGGTTTCACAGTATCATGAAGAATGACAAAGTTACAGTGCGGACAAAATGTTTTATGGCAAAACTTTGCCGTTTTAAATCCTTGTATGACCTTGTCCTTTGATGTATGGAGACAGTTGCTTTATGCAAAACATAGTGTGGTGACATTTGTGCAAAGTCATGTCAAAATCCATCAATATATGGCAAAGTTATGGCTGAGACAGGATTTCTTGCACAGATCAACAGGTGTACAGATGGAGCGACTGCTATTATTCTGCCTTCTTCAAAAGAGGTTTCCGTTTTAATAATTATTTTCAATTATGACCTCAAGAAAGATACAATGATTACACAACAATTTGTCCTTTTTATATAACAAATATTCTCTATATACGCATTAATGATTTTAATTTGTGAACTCAATTAGATGGCATACCAATAGAAATTGATACTTCTAACAATGTCTTGATTGTTGGATACCTGTGAACAATATGAAGCAAAGTCATTAGAGATTGCATTAAAAGTCTCTATTAATCCAGGACCAGATCCATTAAGCTTTCATGAAAAAAGATAGCAATTTAATGGAGTACAGCTAAGTGTTTTCAGAATGAAATTCAGCTCCCAGGTGTGTATTGAAATGTCTTCTCCAGTGGAATATACAAATCTAGTACTCATTAAAAAGCCATAACGGTTGGTAATATCAATTTTATAATGGTAGGTTCATCAACATAATTATGTTACAGGTGAGTTCTAATAGATCAATACTCATCCCAATGAAATAAAGAACTGAGCCATGTTCTGAGAAAACGCGTTCTTAAAATGTCATCCCAGATAAGCCCGTGCAGTATGCACAGGCTAATCGGGGAAGCCTCTCTTTTGCGGCATAGCATCAACATGATTAGATAACCTTTTACAATAGGCTGGATTCCTTGTTTCATCGACCTAGCCAAAAACAGTATATGTGATTATGCCCACATTAATTGCTTGCAATTCCTGAGTAATGATCAAAACACTTGATTAGCTTACAATTCTTATTGTTTTGTTGCTGTTGTTTTTTCATTCGTTCAAAAATGGAACTTTTGGACTTTTATGGAATGTTTCTCTCCTAAGCAAAGATCCTGTTCGGGCGTTAAGTGTGGTCCCTGCAGACTTCACAGGCAAATCTGTGACGAAACGTTGCCCATTAACGCTCATACCAGGTTTCCCTGGACCAGGTTATATTTCCATGCATAACACTGCATAGTGTAAGGTGTCCCACAAAACGATAGTTACACATGCAGCTTTTGACTTTACATAATATCTTGTATTACAGTTAATTTTGTATTTTAGTTTACTATCACATCCCGCAAATACTTATATACTGAAACTGCATCTTTATTCAAAACAAGCAAATTTGTTGAATTGATATCCCCCGCCAATTGAAAGCTTTTGTGACAAATGGACGGAAAGACACACAGACAGACGGACAGAATGACGGATTAACGATAACGTCAATTATAAATCCCTCAGCCTTTGGCGTAGAATAAAAATGGTAAATATACACTTTTTCTGAACAAAGATTTAATTGGAGGCAAAAAAAAAGTTGATGGATAAAATTGTGCACATAATTGGTCCTGGTACATCCAGGGAAATTTGTTCAACATAATTTGAAGTATTTTATTAAGTAATAGTAATTTTAAGCTCAGATAAGCTAAAATCCATGAATGTTTACTACAAGTCACAGTATCTGATCAATTTTCTTCATCTGCCACAACAAATGAATGACTCTACATGAATATTTAACACAATCTCATTCCTGCATGGTCAGGTCCATCTTTCCTCATATGAATGATTCAATGAGGACAGAAGACATTGCACAAGATGAATGTGAAACTAGTGTAATTGATATATATATAGTAAGAACATACACCAGTTCCACACTAATACAACCTGGTTTATCCTATTTTTACTTATCTTAACAAGCCAGAGTACACAAAAACCTTGTCACTGATACTCAAGTTTTACAAGACTGCCTTTATATGAGTAATACAACATAGTATTTATGTGGCTTTAACCCTTTACATGCTGGGAAATTTGTCGTCTGCTAAAAAGTCGTCTGCTGAATTTCTAAAATTAGCATTTTCTTCTATTTTTTTCAAAGAATATTATCAGAATAGCAAACAGTTTGGATCCTGATGAGACGCCACGTTCTGTGGCGTCTCATCTGGATCCAAACTGTTTACAAAGGTCTTCAAAATTCGGTTCCAGCACTGAAAGAGTTAAGCCCCGTTTTCTGAGAGCGCGGCTCATATTTATTCTCAATGGTCACAATGGTATGGTCCAACTCAGTTCAATATTCAGAACTTTCATAGTCATGTGGCAAACCACAAAGAATATGTCCATACAAGACTGCCTTTATATGAGTAATAAAACATACAAATACAAAGTATACACAATTGTTTTACCAGGCATTTTATCAGACAATTCATGTTCCAACTTGTATGCATATTTTTAATGTAGCTTTAAAACAAAATCAAGAAATTTGATTCCGAACAGCTCAAACCTTTATATGAAATAAAGTGTCCCCTACCAGTGTTTTTCTTTGTTTAAATTTGGGGACATTATTGGGCCCCATTATATGTAACCCAAAGGAAAAAAGTATATATTATTCCCAAATGGGACCAAAAAATAATTATTATTTTGTAAAACCAACATTTTGTTCATCTCCCATCCACCTCTATTACTTGAATCTTAGTAAGTATAATATTGAAAACACTTTTATTTTCACTTTTGAAGCATTAATGTAAGCCAAACTACAACAACATTCATTTCCCATTCTGATAAACATGCGAAAAAAAATTCCAAAAGAAAGGACATGGTCCCATTCCATAAGTTGTGAAACAAACAAAAAAACAACTGCCTACCTAACCAGGACAGACACTTATTTTTCCGCAGTTTTGAGCGACCCCTTGACCCGGTCTGAACAACGCTGTCATCGTGACTAAGACTCAGATTCTCAAAGGTGTTGGTCGACCACAACTGTAACGAGGGGCGTCGTCGGGTCGAAAAATAGTCTGTGTCAGAAAACTGACCAGGTACTCCAAGATACATTGCCACAATTTCATTCACTAATTGCCACAGTTTGGCTCATTAATTGCCACAATTTCACTCACTTATTGGCACAATTTTGGTCACTTATTGCCACAATTTGCTTACTTTTCACTGTAACTCCTATGTAAACTGAAGACGTTTGTTGTTTATGTGTTTACATTACTTGTTAAGATAGATACACATCCACTATTTGTAGTAATCCTCCAATTCATGATGTGACGTTCCACTTACAGCACTAAGTGTAAGCAACCATGCGATTGGTCTATAATTTGTTCATAATTTTTAGGCATCTTTTTTAATCAATTTCTTGAGCTGTTTTATGCTAAATAAAATTTTTTTTGCTCTTACTAAAATGTTTATTTTTTTAAATCTACTGAGTGAATACGATGAAGCCATAAACTATGTGTTTACCACTAGAAGAACAGAATTTCCTAATTAAATAATGAACCAAAAATCAATGCCCACACTCATATATTTGTTGTAGAAGTGTCAAGTATTCAGGCAGCACTAAGATCATGTCAGGGTTTTAAAAATAATGAAAACATACTGTCTTTTAAACCAACTGAATCAAAACTATTTAACCTGACTTGTCAAAAGCTGTCACAACAAAACATTTTGATACAACTATGGCCAATGAATCCTCTTGCATAACTCAGATTAACAAAGAAAACAACCTCAAAACCACATCTCATTCTATTGGCAATGACATCATTCATATACCATTTACAGGCACTAATAAACCCACCTACACTAGCCACCACAAAGTATCTTAAACAATCAACCACTTAGTTTGCACTGTTTTAAAATACTTTGCACTAAAACAACACTCTGGACTATGAGAAGACAAAACTTGACAGAAACTGCTTTAATATCACTTCAAATTTGATCTATATGGAAAAACTAAACTGAATCATGTTATCACACGTTTAAAATCACTATCACGCTCACTAATACATACGGCTACTGTATTATGCTCTATTAAAACATTTGACAACAAGTAGTACCATTAAAATACGATGGTTAATTACAATAGGAAGACCCTAAAAACAAGTAACATTGATGTAAAAACGTTATATTACAAGCATTCGGCAAGTTTTAAGCATCTAAATATCTAAATATCGTTTCACGATAATCTACTTTTGCTTTCAAGTCAGGATCAGATTCATTCGGGTTGCGTTCATTTGCATAATTTATACAAGCCATTTTCTCATTCGCAAAGTTTCAGTTACCCAGAATTCATTTTGATTTCACAGAATGATTATTCATGAGAGCTACGTCATGCTTCCGACACTTACCGTATCCAATCTCGTGTTCGCCCGTAAATGTTCGGATATTTCACGGGAGATATAAATGGAATTATTTGTGGCCACAAAAAAATAAAAACGAGCATTTTGTATCTCGTTAAATCAATTCTACCAGACAACATCTAACATTGAAATTTTGCATTTTGCTAAAAGGAACATTGATTGTTTTATGGGTTAACGCAATATTCGATATTTTTGAGCGTGATTGTTACTTTAAAAGATTTAGGTATTCATTTAATTGACTCCCATTTTAGTAGCAATTAACTTGGCACAAACCACTTGCGATGGCAACACAAAAATAATTATTGCAAGCACTCTTCTTCACTGTTGAAACCACTCAATATAAATATGTAATATTTACAACTCCATGGTACTTAGTCATAATAAGTTTGTTATGTCTTATACCACTACATTAGGCTTTATTCATGCTGCATTAGGATGCTCAAGCAATAAAACCACTGCTTGTTATGTCCTATTGAAGTTATCTCAACCCAAAGATAGGAAGATAATTATGTTATTTCAAGTTTATTCAATGTTTTATGTAAAGTTGCTTCTGCAGTCAGGTCATGCTAAAGTCAGGAGTATACATTGCAGACAGATACTTATAATTTTTTAACCTTACTCTGCCAAAACGGAGCGGTCTGCATTTGTTTAAAGTGTCGTCCCGGATGAGCCTGTGCAATCTGCACTGGCTTATCACGGATGACACATTCAACTTGTATGAAATTTTTCATTTACTGGAAATCTTTTTTAAACAATTATCTAGTTAAACAGAAAATGTCATCCTTGATTTGCCTGCGCGACCCACATGTGGTAAGCACAGTTTTCCTCAGAACGCTGCTCATTTAAAGTTTGTATCTGTTTTGAATGCCACAATGTTTCCAGAGAAATACACACTCAAATGCACACAATAACTACACATAATCTACAAGCAATAACATGCCTAAATGCCGGTCCATTACTGTAACGGGAACACCATTTCCTCCCTTGTTACTGCATGACATAGGACCATCAATATTGATTATTACTGGAAATAAATCATATCTTGGCTAGTTATAATGTCTACAGAAAAGAGAACAGACATTCATATATGTTGTCCTTTATTTGTATATAACTATATAATCTTAATCATTTGTTATTTATTGACTATGTTTTTTACAAACATTTTTTACATAACAATGTATGCAATTTGCACATATCTTATGAAATAAGATGTAACATTGTCAATGAAAAATGTGGCATATCAATTATTTCAAAATTACTTCAACCAAACAAAATACCGGCTTTATATTGCAAGCCAAATTATGAGCAATCATTCAATTGCATAAACATTATCTTAGATAAATATTTAAAGGCACAGACTGAATTACAATCATTGCTTAATAATTAAAAACAAGAGATGTGTTTGTCAGAAACACAATGCCGCCTACTGCGCCGCATTGAAATAAAATTTCTATTTATCATTTGGCAGGTATAGAAATCATCTCCCTTTAAAGGTTATTACTTCCCTTGAATTTTGTCCAATCCAACCGGAAGGGGGGGGGGGGGGGGGAGAGGATCTGACCATGTCAGTCATCACTGACAACCAAGGCCTGTGGTTTAAAAGAGAACATAGCCAGAGTTGATCATGTATCTATGGACATAAGTCCACAGGTATGTAATGAACATCATAACAATTATAATTATATCATTTAAAAAAAACTTTGAAAAATCAATCCTTTGGTTTATAAATAATCAAAATAATAAATCTGTACATTAACTGTGAAAAGAACTTAAATTCTTGGTAAGGAAATATATAATATGAGATTTATAATTATATAAATTACTTACCTTGAAAATTATTGTCTATAACAAATCTTTATTTTTAGTAGCAAATAATTACTGTAGATTCACCACTAAAAATGTGCAGCTATAAAGTGGCTATGTTCAATATTGAATAATTTTCTCCCTTTTTAAAGCTTGTTACTTCCCTTAAATCTGTATTTTTTACCGTAGACCGTAAAGGATGACCTTGACCTTGACCACAATGTGTTTGTCAGAAACACAATGCCGCCTACTGCGCCACTTTGATCTATTTAACAAAAATATATACGTGGGCAGGTCAGATAACTATGTCCATTTAAAGCTTATTACTTCCCTTGACTTTGTTTTTTCGACCCTAGACCTTGAAGGATGATGTAAACCTTGAAATTTTACCACTCAAAATGTGCTGTTCCATGAGATACACATGCATGCCAAATATCAAAGTGCTATCTTCAATATTTAAAAAGTTATGGCCAATGTTTAAAGTTTTTTCGGACGGACGGACAGACTGACATACTGACCGACGGACAGTTCAACTGCTATATGCCACCTTACCGGAAGCATACAAATAAAATATGCAACATAAGAAGAAAAGATAAGAAAACATTTTAAAATTATTTAAAAAATGTCTCAAAATATGGTTTAAAGCGTTTTTGATAGTCAATAAATAATAGTACTGCATTGATGCTACTAAAATATATTATGATAAACTATTCTGAACAGAATGTTATTAAAGCAGACCTTTTTTCAGACGGAATATTTGAAACTGAATTCACAGTAATAACAAGCATTTTATTTTATGGAACACTTAATTATGTATTGAAATATAAAATGATGAAACATCTTAAAATGATATGTAAGATACTAAGACTGTAACATTTTTATATTATAAGGAAACCTCCTAACAAACGTTGTCTTAAATCTAGTTCACCCTTAAAAAATAGTCTACCCTATCTATGATGGTAAAAATTGTTTATCAGTTTATAACTTGAGTTAACCAGATAACACTTCTATTCCTGCATCCTAATTCATGATATGAGACACACATATCCAAGCATCCCAATGGCCTCAATGTATGAAAACATTTCAAATTTCTTCAATTTTATCTGACTATCACAGGAAGAGAAATTCCAGATTCTACTCCAATAAAGATCCGATATTTCAACAAAGCTCACAACTATCATATTTGGATTAAAACACACATGAAACCCAATCCACTGTTGAAAGTTGATCAAATCCTAAGGGAATATAAACACAATTCGCAATATTACTTATTTATAATGACCAACAAATCACAGCATGCTCGCATCACAGAGAATGTACCACTGACACAAATGAAGGACTGTTAATTTACTGACTCCAACTGATAGTGGCTGAGTCCACAGTAACTGAGATATGAATAAAAACACATTGCACTTTTACTTATTTATAATGACCAAAAATCACAGCTTGCTCAAAGCATAGAGAATGTATAAGGACTGAAACTATGGCAAGGACTGTTAATTTATTGACTACAACTGATTATGGTTCAGTCCACTGTAAGGGAGATATTCCCTGACAGTACAAGACATAGCCCTGTTGTTTGCTTACAACAATATTGGCCAATTTGGTGTTTGCATGATACTTGTGACAGACAGCATGCACAAATCAATAGCAACACAAGTGATTGTTGACATCATGTCAAACACAAGGGGGAAAGAAGTCAGAATTGGGGTCTAAACATGGGCTGGTGTGGTTGCATTATAAATGCTGAATGTGCTAATAGATAAATTTTCAGGCTAGTCCATCATTAGGAAATGTACTTAAACCAATGCTCATACCGCACATGCAATCTATGACAGCGATTTTTTTTTGGCCCGATTGGGAAAAGTGCTGGTACCAGCTCAATTGGGAAAAATATACACACAAAAACCTGACAATGGGAAACTTTGCGTCTTCATATAGGGACAAAGGTGTATTTGATTTTTTTATGTAAAATACTTTAAAATTGATAGCTTAGTTTTGTCAAGTTGTCAATACTATATTTACTTCGGTTCAAGCAATAGAGCTGCATACAGAAACTAATTAAATGTTATAAGATACAAACTTTTATTTAAAGTCGGTTTACAGTAGTAACAGTTCAACATTTTCTATGTATAGCTATTTACCGACACATTCAAAGGCATTATGGTTCTGAACAAGGCATATATAAATACAAAATGTTACATTTTATTAATAACAAATAAAAATATTATTAAATTTTTTGGGAAAACCTTCTATTGGGAATTTGTTTACAGCAATTGGGAAATTGATATTTCCCTAGTACCATCATCATTTTCTTATAAACATAGTGCTCATTATAATGTCAGTGTGTATGTACTTGATAATTCCTTCATCAACCATTGACCAGTGCACCTTACGACTCCATTATGTTATTGGTCTGTGTGTTATATTATGGTGGACAAACCAGTTATCGAACACCTAAGAAATTACGTTAAATTACCTTAAAATTGAAACACTTAAAATGACAAAAACATTTTGTTTAAACAAATGACTAACAGTTCAATCATTAAATGATTTATCTATTAAAGTTTTCCAGCAAACTACCTTCAAGAATTCATAACAATGATTCCCTGATTATTGTCACCTCTAGCAGACAAAACAAAATGGCGGCCGATGTAAACATGACCTATTACGCGACACTTCATAAATACTACTCCAGTATATACAAAATCACATGACTATCACCTGACCCGGACTCGGCGAAAAAATCTGCGTCTGCTGCAATCAAAATTGCAAACGGAAATATGCTTTTCGGTGTGTAAATGCACGTTTTGATAAATGCATTCAAAACGTTATATCAAAAAACACAAAAACGGTGTAAATAACAATAAATGCATTCCTTTAACCTGTTTCAAGCTAAGTAGGTCATGGACTTCAAGTGCGACCATTTGTTTATCAATGTGACGTCATGGGCACTTTTGCGCATGTGCATACAGAACCAAAACAAAACATCCTATAAAAGGTGCTGTTCGATTACAGGTACTTACACAATACATTAGACCTTTTCCTGGGAAAACTAAAGGAAGTTCCTAGAAACAGCTGGATGATGTGTCACTAAAATACCATGAACTGTGAAAACCTTTTATTAAACTCATCCAGGAAATTTGTTAGTAAGCTCGCCAAAGGCTCGCTTACTGACACAATTCCTGAACTCGTTTGATAAAATATGGTATGAACTCGTGCCAGATCCTATATATATATTGTGAAAAAGTAAATAACTAAAATCAAATATCTCTGTTTGTATATATTACACAATCATATGTTTATAAACAAAACTTACTATAACATCGAAGATTCATCCGTATTTTCATTAGCTGCAGGTGTATTCGACATCTTAGCTTGTGGTAGCGCTTTGTCAGTACCATTTTTGTTTGCCAATAACACTTATCACAGAACACACTAATTATCAAAATTTGAATTCCTTCTCTCCTTTAAACATAATAAAGAAAGTCATAAAAAGATACAAGCACTTAAACAAATAATACCTATCTAACAACATTATCATCATCAACAAAAACCAGTTTCAACTGCAATTATTACAGTTTTCAGACTGTATTATACCTGAATTTTGGTCAATGAAAGTCCACAAGCTTTGGTCATGAACTTTCATAGTGCAAGTCGAAGCCATATCAGTGTCACATGTCAGAATTAACATGTGAGCAATTAAATTAAACACACACAGGTAACACCATTTTCAATCAGAATAATTTCTCACCTGCAGCTGTTTACTAAATTTGTTATTGCATTTATGATTGTTACAATTGTGATACCCATAAGCAAATCTATTTCTAGAAATATGTTGAGCTTGACAACTAAGTCAAGCGGTCAAGAAGCAAAATCCATTAAGAGAAATTACTCAAGACAATCTCAAAGAATGGCTCATAACTATAATGCATCAGATAATTACTTGGCAATGTAAAATATTATATTATATAGGTATTATATGCTCAGCAATATTATTTATGTTATTTTTAGGTAGAATAATTTTTAAGATATATTTAAGTCTTAAACAGTATTATCATGTTTTACAAGGCATTTCCCTGTGTGACTTTTGTGTAGCTAAACAGTCTTATATATCATCGCATTTTGTTCACAACTAGTCTCAAAGAATCATGTATTGGCAGGTAGTATTAAAATAGTTAAATATTGATCAATTATTTTTTTAACTTTATGTGTTTTATATACAGCTATATAAAACATTTTATATACAGCATTAATGTATATTATTAAGAAACAAAATCAATATATTCTATATTCATTTTTAAATTATGAATATGAAAAAATAAGATTGTGTCATTGCCACAATGCTCTTCCTAAAAAAACAAGACTATTGCCGAGCAATATATGTCCCCTTTCTGGCTTCACAATTGTCAGATTTGTTTTTGTTGTTGCCATAGCAATCGGGATTCTTGATGTAGGAACAAAATGAAAAGACGTGCATAATCTCCATATTGCCATCTGACCATGTTTTAAGTTTCATGAAAAAATATGAAGAATTTTTAAAGTTATCGCAGGATCCAGAAAAGTGTGACAGACAGACTCACAGACAGACTCACAGACGCACAGAGCGCAAACCATAAGTCCCCTCCGGTGAAACCGGTAGGGGACCAAAATTGTGTGTCTTACCAAATGATTAATGAACACTTAAATGTACTGTTTCGTAAAAATTGTTAAATGTTCTATATATATGCAATAACATTTGACTTCAACTTAAAAGCGTGCCAATGCATTTTTTTACTAGGTATTACATTAATTGTAAGAAACCTATGCAAAACTAATGAACGAGAAGGTAACCACAGGATATAACAGAGCTCCAGATAAGGTTTTGTGAAATTCTTAAATTACTACCAGATTTTCAAAAAGAATTCTTAGCTCTGAAATTTTATTCTTAACGTTACTACTAAGTTTTGGAAAATAATTCTTATTTTTTCTAAATGACCTAAAAATAAATAATAATGGTAATTTTCATGCAAAAAAATCAAAATAAACATACTAGCAACTTTATTTATACGAGTTCAACAGTGTCTTTTCAGTATTATACAATTTTATTTTTCCAATACCTTCATATGCCCAAACTGTGTTTAGATTGCATGCCTTAGATGAATTTTTACATATTTCACATTTAAAACGGGTCTCCCCTTCAATCTTTTCAACGATTAGCCACGGGACTTGTCCCTTCCACTCGTTCAATGTTTTTTTTTGTGTTTAAGTTTGGACCCGTCGTGTCGCGTTTTTGTTTAGCTTTTCCGACTGTGTCGGCAACTGAACATACAGCATCGTATAAGAACTTTTCTATAATGTCTTTCTAAACATTTAACTTCGGCTCACTTTGCGTACAATATGTTAAAAGCGTGTTTTTGGACGCTTTGCAGTTTTTTAGGACGCTCTCTCTGGGCGCCGCCATTGTTTTTTGACAGATAGACTGTATACGCCGCTTTTATCGGAAAAAAATGCGCTTTGTTAAACAAACCCGATAACCATTCTATATAAGCACCACAAAGATCTTTAATACGCGAAAAGAACTCAATAAAAATCGATACGAACCGATGTAAAAATAATATTCGTTACTTGATTTTGTAATTCTTAATGGTACGACAAGATTTTAAAATAAATACGTAACGGACTTGAAAATAATTCTTAATTACGAAAATAAGACCCTTATCTGGAGCTCTGTATAATGAGAACGAGAAGGTAACCACAGGATATAATAAGAACGAGAAGGTAACCACAGGATATAATGAGAACGAGAAGGTAACCACAGGATATAATGAGAACGAGAAGGTACATAACCACAGGATATAATGAGAACGAGAAGGTAACCACAGGATATAATGAGAACGAGAAGGTAACCACGGGATATAATGAGAACGAGAAGGTAACCACAGGATATAATAAGAATGAGAAGGTAACCACAGGATATAATGAAAAAGAGAAGGTAACCACAGGATATAATGAGAACGAGAAGGTAACCACAGGATATAATGAGAACGAGAAGGTAACCACGGGATATAATGAGTACGAGAAGGTAACCACAGGATATAATGAGAACGAGAAGGTAACCACGGGATATAATGAGGACGAGAAGGTAACCACAGGATATAATGAGAACGAGAAGGTAACCACAGGATATAATGAGAACGAGCAGGTAACCACAGGATATAATGAGAACGAGAAGGTAACCACAGGATATAACGAGAACGACAAGGTAACCACAGGATATAATGAGAACGACAAGGTAACCACAGGATATAATGAGAACCAGAAGGTAACCACTGGATATAATGAGAACGAGAAGGTAACCACAGGATATAATGAGAACCAGAAGGTAACCACAGGATATAACGAGAACGAGAAGGTAACCTCAGGATATAATGAGAGCGAGAAGGAAACCACAGGATATAATGAGAACGAGAAGGTAACCACAGGATATAATGAGAACGAGAAGGTAACCACAGGATATAATGAGAACGAGAAGGTAACCACAGGATATAATGAGAACGAGAAGGTAACCACAGGATATAATGAGAACGAGAAGGTAACCACAGGATATAATGAGCCTTGCTGTGGTCAAAAGCAGTTTAACCCTTTGCATGCTGGGTAATTTGTCATCTGCTAAAATGTCGTCTGCTGAATTTCTAAAATTAGCATTTTCTTCGATTTTTTTTCAAAAAATACTATCAGAATAGCAAACAGTTTGGATCCAGATGAGACGCAACGTTCTGTGGCGTCTTATCTGGATCCAAACTGCTTGCAAAGGCCTTCAAAATTCGGTTCCAGCACTGTAAGGATTAATGCATGGGCTTAAAGTGTCATCCAAAATTAGCCTGTGAAGTCCACATAGGCTCATTAAGAATGACACACAAGTCGTATTTAATTGAGTTTGCAAGAAAACAGGCATGATTAGCCCACAAAAATGTAATTTATTAAAACTAAATCAATGCATGTAAACTCAGCATTTTCTATTTCTCTGGAATTGTCTTAGGAAATTCACATGGAATATATTGTCACACAAAAAACACAAGCATTTTGTATCTGGTTAAATCTATGTTACACGACTGCATCTAGCGTTGAAATTTTGGTTATTGCTACAAGGAACACTGATTTTGTATGGGCTTACTTTATTTTACTAAATATTTTACCAAATATTCGTTGATTTTGAGTGTCTCTGGGGCTTTAAAACAAATCAAGGCAATGTGCTTTCAAATTGTACCAAATAATGACATCTTGAAGGGAAAGCATGAAAGAACTAGCGCTTTGTCACAGACCCCGTGACCTAGTTTTAGGCCCGGAATGGCCCATGTTCAAACTTGTCCTAGAGATCATTTAGATTAAACTTGTGACCAAGTTTGGTGAGGATTGGATGAAAACTACTTGATTTAGAGAGCAGACAACATGGTGTGGTTTAAAACACACTAAGTGACCTCATGACCTAGTTTTCGACCCGGCAAGGCACATGTTCGAACTTGGCCTAGACATCAGGTGGATACAACTTCTGACCAAGTTTGGTGAAGATCGGATGAAAACTACTTGAATTAGAGAGCGGACACTTAATACGGACCGACAGACAGACCGACCGACCGACAGACAAGTTCACTCCTATATTCCCCCCTAAACTTCGTTTGTGGGGGTATAATTATTTTCGCTGTATGTTCAAACTTCTATGTCAAATTTGGGTAACTCGGGCTGGACAGTATTTATGACTGACTGCACTTACTGCAGAGCTGTGGGGATGGACATCGGGCCTGTAGAACAGGGGACTTGTTGGGGCCCACCTTCCCGCACACACGTCTGAAAATAGAACATAAGGAAATGTTGGCTTAATGCACAATAATTAAATAGGCAGAAATAAGATTTGGACATATGTGGGCGAAAATCACAACAAATCACTACACAATCGACTGAAAATTGAATAAATTATAATGTTGGCAAAATTCATCTGAAATACTAAATGATGCTCAGCTAATAACATTGTTAAATGTGGGAAAACATTACTACACACTCAGCTAAAATTTGAACATGGACATAGAGGAACAAAAGTCTATGGACAGTGAACAGCACACTTGACTGAAAATATGTCAATATAATTGGGCAGTGAAGAGCACACTTAACTGACAATAGAAAAAAGAAATGTGGTTGTTAACAATCCGCAGTGGTCATTGCACTGTAAAAATATGAGGTCATCCATTAAATGCAAAGGTAAACCCAGGCTGTGCAGCACAATTGCGGCTCTCATACTTGTCATGTTTATGCTACTCAATCTAACAATAAGCGATTATTGAACTTATATGTATATCCAATTGTTATCCATATTAACTCAATTGAACATGTAGCTTATCTGGTGAAATGCTCTTTAAGTTGTTAATATTTTATTTAACAAGAGCTGTCTTCATAGGATGACATATGCCCCCCAAAAAAGGCTTTGATAGAAGTTATGAGCATTTTTCGAAACCTAAACGCATATTTCTAAATGCAGACCCTAAGTTCAAGGTCAAGGTCAAAGGGGTCAAAATTTGTGTTCGTATGGAAAGGACTTGTCCATATACACATGCACACCAAATATGAAGGTTACATCTGAAGCAACATAGAAGTAATGAGCATTTTTCAAAACCTAAACGCAGATTTCGAAACCTAAAAGCGGACCCTAAGTTCAAGGTCAAGGGGGTCAAAATTTGTGTGCATATGGAAAGGCCTTGTCCATATACAAATGCATACCAAATATGAAGGTTACATCTGAAGCGACATAGAAGTAATGAGCATTATTCTAAACCTAAACGCAGATTTCGAAACCTAAACGCGGACCCTTAGTGCAAGGTCAAAGTGGTCCAAATTTTGTAGGTATGGAAAAGTGTTGTCCATATACACATGCATACCAAATATGAAGGTTACATCTGAAGCGACATTGAAATTATGAGCATTTTTCGAAACCTAAAAGCAAAGTGTGACGGAAAGACAGACAGACGGACAGACGATCCAATCACTATATGCCCTTCTTTGGGGGCATAATTAAAAGGCTGTAGATCAATGGAGACAACATGTGACTTACCAACCAACAACAAATATTTACTTTCCTTATATTATCCTTAATGAAACCATGTTACACTGCTTGCCAAATGTTTACCAATTCAAGCACTATTTTCTGCATTTATTTTATATACAAGGGAGGTAACTGATGCCCTCCTGAAATAATATTTTTATAATTGTCTCCCATATTCCATTTACACTTATGGATAATGATTATAATTCAACGAGACCTGTGTTTGTGAAACACATGTTAATGCCCACAACTGCACTTTAAAACCGCACATCAGCTATTTAAGAGAAGATTGTTAAGTTCATGGCCCATTATTTAGCAAAGAATCAATGGACCTCAATCAAATGCAAACTTCATCTGTAAGTCATGTAGGTGGACTCACAAACCAAAATTCAGCTCAATATCTGAAGGTATTGGGTAAGTTAAACTCTGGTTATTATAGAGATCATTTTTTAGGCCAAAGCCCATAACCTAGCCCAATATCAATGTCTCGCAATGAAACTCACATTTCATCTGAAGGTCATGAAGGTACACTCACATTCCAAAAATAAGCTCAATGTAACACACCATCCCCTCAAATTCTGAAAGCGTTGCATTAAAAAACCCTGGAAAACAGAATGCCAGACGGACATACGGACAGACAGTCCGAATGCTACATGCAACCTTACCAGGGCCATAATTATAAGAAAACAGTTTGGAAATAGTCAATTTCCTTTAATAGAAGATCATTAATTATCCTATTCAAATATTAAATCTGCTCAACATTTTGTTTACACATGATCTGTTTTATAGATCGAATTTGTGCTAGTCTTATATTTTGTAAACAATGATATTAAAGGGATGCCACTCTTCAAAAAGTTAAGTGTTTTTTCTGTAAGAGTTATCCTTACCTTCCAGATCTGCGTGAGAAACTGAGCTCCTTCTGAAAGTATAAAAGAGGAGAAATTGAAAAACAGAAACAAAAAATTAACAGTTTAACACTTTGTAGAATATACAACCAAATTTATAATATGCCATTTTACAAACTTATAGCAGCATAGGGGTGACACAAGTGTGGATTAATCATTCATAGCCAAAACATAATAATGCAAGACTGATAATCAATTTTGTCTTCTTCTTAGTCACATGTAGCAATGATTGTATACCTCATGGCCGTTACTTTATAACTGGTTGCCACAACTAATACATTGCAGTCACAACCAAATGTATAACTGAATTCCATAACCGAACATACCATTATTTTGTTATTATTTTTTGTGGTCACGACCATGTTACTGTTGCAGTGTACAAACTTGAGTAAAGTCAACACATTCTTTCTTCTCTTGAAACAAAACAAAACAATATGAGCCGGGCTCTGTGGAAAGGGGGTTTAATGCAAGTGCGTAAAGTGTAGCCAAGATTAGAAGTCCGCATAAGGGTAATCAGGGACCACACTTTCGCCTAAACTGGATTTTTGCTAAGAAGAGACTTTCTTTATCCCTTTACCACTTAGATAAGTATTTTGACGCATTTATAGCCCCTTTGAAAGTTATATTAAATTTAAGACCTTTCTTACTAGATTCAAGTTTTTAAGGCTTCATCTCCAAACCTTAGATACTGATGAGCAACAAACAGCGTAAAACCTGAACAGACTGCGAGTTACTTGCAGGCTGGTCGGGTTTTATGCTGTTTGCACATAGCCATTTTCACTTTGCTTCTATGTGTGAAAGGGTTAAATGAAAAATATCATAAAAGCGGTAATTGTTGGCCCTGATTATGTTGGATGACACTTTACGCACATGCATTAAACCCCTTTTTCACAGAGCACAGCCCATAATATTATACATCATCCACCATTGTGTTGATAAGACAAACAAAAAATTACTGGTAGTTTCAACATTCAACAGTGAGAGTGCATTTATAAATTATTCTCTCAAAACAAGATGTCTGACAGACATCAAAGATGATGAAAGTACAACTTAATTGTGGATTTAAATGAACATGTTACATCTGGAGATCTGTTCAACTGCCATGTAGTTCATGTCACAACCATCAGATAAATACAGGGTCCGCATTACATCAAAACTATGTTTTTGTTCAGATAAGGGTTATTACAATTTTTTTAATGGATTTAAAATATTGCAATACAAAAACAACAACAAAATTAACAAATGAAATTTGTAAATGATTGTTTAAACACAATGATGAAGTATCTGCCAAAATATGTTACTGTAGTTAGATATACTTGGTTTTGGCTTTAACCCTACTATTCAATGCCGTTAACTTTTGCATTGTTTACAAACACTATAGAAGAACAATTGCAATATGTCACATTGTTGTAGCATAGCAGTGCCATTTTACATACCGTCCTCACATATTTGACAACAGACTGTCAGTAAGAATATGAGCTGTGATCTGTGTAAAGGGGGTTTAATGCATGTGCGAAAAGTGTCGTCAAACATTAGCCTGTGCAGTCCGCGCAGGCTAATCAGGGACAACAATTTCCGCCTTTAAATAATTTGTTTCAAGAAAGTCTCTTCTTAGCAAAAATCAAGTTTAGATGGTAAGTGTTGTCCCTAATTAGCCTGTGCGGAATGCAAAGGCTTATCGGGGACCACACTTTACGCACATGCATTTAATCCCTTTTCATAGAGCCTGTCCCATATAATTATATAGATGGAACTCAACCTTGAACTTTCTATTTTGCATGTTTAAAATTATTTCTAATTATCATTCTATGTCTGTTTACAAAATTATACAAGTATCATGGGACATTTTGATTACATTAAATCTTAACTTAATTGAAATCCTTGAAATCAGGCATTTTCTCTTTAGGCAAGAGATGCAAGCCTTTTAATTTCAGGAAAAACAATGGCTTCTGAGGAGCTGATTTGGAAAAAGAAAAAAAGCTGGTTTAAGTTTTGATTAAGAGGAAACAGGATGATTTTAAGGAAAATTTCAATTCCGAAGAGTCCTTCAATCATCCTTTGTTATATAAGGTGAAAATCACTGGAAATATACATTAAGTGTTACTGAATATAAGTCTATGCAAGACCAAATTGCAACAAAATAAAATATTTTCCAGCATTTTATGTGACACAAAGTACCATAAGTCTCCTTGACAGAGTAACTTAGAATTTGAGAAGTTCCTGGTTTCTGACAATAAAATATCTATAATGTTTCTGTTTTTTAATAACAAAATACAATATTACAATTTTCAATTAAAAGCAAACTACTTTATCTGCTGTTATATATACAAATAAGTTCATGGTTACATGGCCATTAAATGGAATCACATAATTATTAAGAGTTATTCATACATTTTGTATGAGCCGTGTTCTGTAAAAAGGGGGTTTAATGCATGTGGGTAAAGTGTTGTCCCAGATTAGCCTGTGCAGACTGGGACAACACTTTCCGCACAAACTGGATTTTTGCTAAGAATAGATCTTTAAACGAAAAATACAATAGACGAGGAAAGTGTAGTCCCTGATTTGCCTTAGTGGACTGAACAGGCTAATCTGGGATGGCAGTTTACGCACATGCATTAGACCCCCGTTTAACAGAGCACGTCCCATATATAGGTAACAATACATAAACAAGAGGCCCCAAAGTGCCCTGGGTTGCTCACCTGAGAGACTAAGATGGAAAGAAACAAAGATTAAAACTCTTCAGCAAATATTGCAAATTATTGGTATGAGAAGACTGACATTAAAAATAAGGTGTTCCAAAGTATTCACAATAGGCCTATATAGAAAATTACCCCATCCACCCTGGTGGCCATGTTTTTAATACCCAGATTAAAAAAAAATATATATATATAAGGAAAATGCTTCTTACATACATATAGAGAAAACTGACCCATCCCCTGGCGGCCATGCTTTTCCACTGATCAGGACCATTTTCAAACTCATCCAATATATCAATAAAACCAATGTTTTGACCAAGTTTCATGATGATTGGCCAAAAAATGTGTTACTACATGGATCAAAACCATTTTTGAACTCAACCGTCGTATTTGAACTCAACCGTCGTATCCAGGAACAAATCTTCTGACCAAATGTCATGAAGATTGGGCAAAAAATGTGTCTTCTAGACTGTTCACATGTTTTCTTATATACATATAGAGAAAACTGCCCCACCCCCTGGTGGCCATGTTTTTTCACTGATCACGACTATTTTCAAACTCAACCAAGATATCCATAAAACCGATGTTTTGACCAAGTTTCATGATGATTGGACAAAAAATTGTGACTTCCAGAGTGTTCACAAGCTTTTTTACTATATAAATATAAAGACAAGAGCACCGCCTTGCGGGTGCAGACCGCTCATCTATTTTCTTTTTAAAGGTGAAGGGACTCTCATTTTCAATCACAAAGGAGGGAGGGGTGGAGTGTATAGTGTGGGGGTGTGGACATTTATTACATTATTTTCCAAAAATGCGAAAAAAAATGCAAAAAAACAAAAACAAAATCAGGGGTGTGGGGGGTGGGGGGGGGGGGGTGGGGATTCTTGGGTGCGATGGTTGGACGGTATTTCAAACATAAAGTAATAAAAATAAATATTTGTGTTTTTTAACTGTTTCAAAAAAAAATTGGGGGGGGGGGGTATAGTGTGAGGGTGTGGTGGTCATTTGTGAGATGATCTAAAAAAAAAATAAAAAATTATCAAATAAAAAAAAATTACGGGGTGGGATTCCGGGGGGGCGGGGGGGGGGGGGGGGGCACGGTGGATGGTTTGGGTGGAGTCTATTGTGGTATGTCAGGTAAGAGTAGTTTTGTCAAAGTATCAATCAAATCTAATCATAAATCAAGAAGTTATGGCAATTTTAGCAAAATTTAATAATTTGACCTTGAGAGTCAAGGTCATTCAAAGGTCAAGGTAAAATTCAACTTGCCAGGTACAGTAACCTCATGATAGCAGGAAAGTATTTGAAGTTTGAAAGCAATAGCCTTGATACTTAAGAAGTAAAGTGGATCGAAACACAAAATTTAACCATATATTCAAAGTTACTAAGTAAAAAAGGGCCATAATTCCGTAAAAATGACAACCAGAGTTATGCAACTTGTCCTTTAACTGTACCCTTATGATAGTTTGCGAGTGTTCCAAGTATGAAAGCAATATCTATGATATTTTAGGGGTAAAGTGGATCTAAACACAAAACTTAACCAAATTTTCAATTTTCTAAGTATAAAGGGCCCATAATTCCGTCCAAATGCCAGTCAGAGTTACATAACTTTGCCTGCACAGTCCCCTTATGATAGTGTTGCAAGTATGAAAGCAATAGCTTTGATACTGTAGGAATAAATGGACCAAAACACAAAACTTAACCAAATTTTCAATTTTCTAAGTATAAAAAGGGCACATAATTCTGTCAAAATGCCAGTCAGAGTTACATTACTTTGCCTGCACAGTCCCCTTATGATAGTTAGTAAGTGTTGCAAGTATGAGAGCAATAGCTTTGATACTTACGGAATAAAATGGACCTAAACACAAAACTTAACCAAAATTTTCTATTTTCTAAGTATAACAAGGGGCAAAATTGTCACAAAACCAGATTTTCATTGTGAAAAAAAATCTGATTAAGGGAGACAACTCAAACTGAACTTTTGAAATGAACAAACAAAATTAACCCCCTTTGTAAGTTTGTTTCAAAATAAATCTATTTTAAGTTGTGGTGACCTTGACATTGGAGATATTGATGTGATTCTTTCGTGCGACACACCGTCCCATGATGGTGAACAAATGTGCTCTATATACATATAGAGAAAACTGCTCCGCCCCCTGGCTGCCATGTTTTTTACTGATCTGGACCATTTTCGAACTCGTTCAAGATATCAATTTAACCAATGTTTTGACCAAGTTTCATGATGATTGGGCAAAAATTGTGACTTCAAGAGTGTTCACAAGGTTTCTCTATAGCCATATGAGAAATACTGCCCCGCCCCCTGGCGGCCATGTTTTTATGGACCAAATCCATTTTTTAACTCAACCAACATATTATTAAGACAAACATTTTTACAAAGTTACATAAAGATTGGGCATCAAATGTGACTTCTACAGTGTTCACAAGGTTTTTCTTTTTTTTGACCTAGTGACCTAGTTTTTGACCCATAATGACCCAGTTTCGAACTCGGTCAAGGTATCATTGGGACAAATGTTCTGACCAAGTTTCATGAAGATCTGACAATAAATGTGGCCTCTAGAGTGTTCACAAGGCAAATGTTGACGACAGACGCACAAAGCATTACAGACAAAATGCGATCACAAAAGCTCACCATGAGCAAATTGTGCTCAGGTGAGCTAAAAAAGTTGTTTCAACTCTCCTATATAACTAGGGCTTTGGCACTCAAATTTTCCAGACAGCTCTGTGAGCTATTTTCAAGATCAAATAGCTTTAGAATATTTACTATCAGGTTAAAAATGCCCATCAATGTCAGCTTACACTTTATAATAATGACTATTCCAATTCAATAAAGAAATGTGATAGGAATTGTTATTCGCAAACAACTATAATTATTGCATACTGACTAACCAACAGACTGACCGCCACTATATATAATTACTAGACATTATACATACATGTACCCTCTTCAAACTTTGTTTGAGGTTGTAGAGTTATTAAATTCATTTTTCAAGAAGTACTTAAAACATACAAATGCTCATTATGTTTATTTAATATCTCTGACATAGATTGTCAACTTTAAAGGTTAAAATATCAATCACACAGTCTGGTAAATCATGTTTCACTTAACTTTATAGATACTGATTACAAATATTACAAAGGATTACAGTGACATAAGGACACGAAGTAGTGATACAAAAATTTACTGCCAATAAAATCACAAGATTTTTTCTATATAAAAAATAATGAAAAAATAATGTCATCTCTAATGATGACTTAGCCATAAGACCCAGACATCTAATTTCTGTCTGTCTGGTAATTTGAAGTCAGTTAGTGCACCATTTCAGAAAGCGCTAATAAAAAAAACATAAGCTCAACCATTAAAGCCAATTGGTCAAAGCATATGGGTCTTGGAGGAAAATAAGTACATGTACACTCTATTCGATTCTGGTTTATGGGTCAGTTACAGTAGAAACATTAATATGTCGATTTTATCTTATATAATTGTCCATCAAAATCATATTTGTTGACCTGCAGACTGACAAACAAAGAACATTCTTGCCATGCTAGACTTAAATCCACCAGTTATAAATAATTTGTTTTATAAGCATTTCCCACTAAGAAGCATAGAAAAAAATGTCTTTTTGAAAAAAGCATAAAACCAGAACAGCCTGCAAAGAACTATTAGCAGGAAGTCTGTTAAAGTTTAATGCTGTTTGCTGCTCATCCGTATCTTATGGTTGGAACGAAGGCTTCACTAATACACCCTTTCAGATTGGCCAAGTGAAAATGGCTATGTGTAAACAGTATAAAACCAGAACAGCCTGCAAGTAACTCACAGTCTGTTAAAATTTTATGCTCAGCGGTATCTTAGGGTTGGAACTCAGGCTTCACTATTACACCCTTTCAGAGGCCAAGTGAAAATGGCTATGTGCAAACAGTATAAAACCAGAACAGCCTGCTAGTAACTCACAGGCTGTTCAGGTTTTATGTTGTTTGCTGCTCCTCAGTATCTTAGTGTTGCAAATAAAGACTTTAAAACTTGAATTTAGTAAGACAGGTCTTTAATTAAATGTAACTTTCTAAGGGACTACAAATGTGTCAAAATGCCCATCTGAGCAGGAAAGGGTATAAAGATAATGTACCAGCAATATTTTTTTCCTAATTGGGAAAAGTACAGGTACCAGCCCAATTGGGAAACATTTGCGCAAAAACCCCTGAAATTGGGAACATTTGGGTCGTGAAGTCATCACATTGGGAAATGTATATGATAAAATGCTCACAAATACTTAAACATTGATAACCAAGTGTTGGCAAGTTATCAATATTATATTTACTTAGGTTCAGGCCATAGAGCTGCATAGGGAAACTTCTTTAAAAAACTTTCATTTTCGGAATTTTTCAGACAGACATTGGGAAATTTGTAGTTTGTGTTCCCAATTGGGAAAGTGCCATTTTCCAGTACTTTATAAAGAAGAAAAAAAATTGCTGTGTACAGAGACTGGCCAGAAGAGATCGTCCCATGCGCACCTCATGCTTTAGCGAAAACTTTAAATAAAACACTGTTTTCTCTCTTCTTTCATTTTAAGATTAATTTTTATGTTTGGTCTGACACAACAGGATAGAGATCAATAAATTAAATTGTGATGCACAATTCGCGTGATTGGAATCCAAAAGCTTTGTACTGCATCACATATTTATAAAATCATTCTCACCAATCAATACCACAAAGTCTCTTGGGGGAAAATGCAGAGTTTCATTAGCACAAACAAAAGTGTTTGAGATTGCATGACTTCGCTGCAGCTTACAAAGATTCAAAGACATTTTGTGTATGTGTTACATTATCATTTTTCATTTACAAAAAAAAAATTAATTGCAATGTATTCCTGTAACAGTCATGTAGAATGAAAAACTTGTGGCAATCAAGCTCCAACTAATTACAGTTTCCAGACCTTATTCCCTTAAATCTTTGTCCATTCCCCAAATAGACTGCGAGGCTGAAAAAGTAATAAAACTGAGCATAAAATGTTTAATTTGTTAAAACCTCATTATTGTATTCAGACATTAAAGAGCAAAATTTCTTAGAGGAGATTTCAGACTAAAACAGGAGATGTATTTGTCAGAAACACAATGCCCTCTATTGCGCCACATTGAAATAAAATGTCAATATATCATTTGGCAGGTTTAGAAATTATCTCCCTTTTAAAGCTTTTGACTTCCCTTGGATTGTATTTTTTGACTTTTGACCTTGAAGGATGACCTTGACCTTTCACCACTTAAAATGTGCAGCTTCATGAGCAACACATGCATGCCAAATATCAAGTTGCTATCTTCAATATCATTCGATCCAGGGGCGTAAAAACATCTGACATTGCCAAAGGAATGTAAAACTAAACAAACCCTCAATGTTAAGCTAGACAATTCCTTTTCCTCGTTTCATTTTACCAAGTAGCAATTCCTCCAATGAGTTTTCTTGAGCGCAATGAAAATTGACAGTACACTTTATACCTTGGGAAATATTAAACTTAATACATTACAAATAAATACAGGTGGAAACAACCAAAGCTGATCTGGATTAAAATTTGGCGACCTTGGCTGTGAGAACTCATTACAACCAGCTTACCTTAAGTGAAATAGGTGACCTTGTGTGCGGAAACTCAAAAACTTCATCATCACTGAGGTTCACCTTCAACGGACAATGCCCAAGTTCCCCGTAATCATTGACAGAAACGGATCGCCTGATGCCTTTTGGAGACAAGAAATACCGACGCAAATCTGTCTCGCTATTTGAGGTGCCTATAGTTTCAGTTTGGCCTTCTCCCTTCAGGCACAAATAAGCTTTTGTATCATTCAACGACACTGTCCTAGTCAGAGAATTGGGTACCGACAAGTGGGCCACAATTCTTCCACGATCAGTTACTCCATGTTCCATCTGCTCGTTTGTATCCATGGCAACAAATGCCTAAACATAGATTTTCACATTTTAATTTCCTGACCTTTATCCGCATATGGCCTCTGTTTTAATCCACTTCCATTGAATGTAAAGCATGAAGGGTATAAAGTATGTCCTATTACACCAGAAACAAAGCCACACATCTTTTTTCTATAATTGGTTTCAAGCATTTTGCTTAAAATATTTTCTAATACATTTTTATGATCTAACAGCACAAGGTAAAACGTGGTGTCTAGGTCATCAGCTATGAGGTCAAAACAACTTTTCCAATGTCAAGCATTCTACACAGACCTTTGAGGGTCCCACAGTGCTCATGTCATAAATGTCCCACATGGGAATGCTTAAATCACCATTTGGGCCGTGCTCTGTGAAAAGGGGATTTAACCCTTTGCATGCTGGGAAATTTGTCCTCTGCTAAAATGTTGTCTGCTGAATTGATAAAATTAGCATTTTCTTTGATTTAAAAAAAAAATACTATCAGAATAGCAAACAGTTTGGATCCTGATGAGACGCCACGTTCTGTGGCGTATCATCTGGATCCAAACTGTTTGCAAAGGCCTTAAAAATTTGGTTCCCGCATTGTAAGGGTTAATGCATGTGTGAAAATAGTCGTTTCAGATAAGCCTGCACAGTCCACACAGGCTTATCAGTGGAACACTTTCCGCTTGTATGGTATTTTTTGTTTAAAGTATCTTCTTAGCAAAAATCCAGTTTAGGCGCAAAGTTTTGTCCCTGATTAGCCAGTGCAGACTGCCCAGGATAATCTGGGATTACACTTTACGCACATGCATTGAACCACCTCTTCACATTGCCTGGCTCATTAATACTCACCATGAAATATTATATTAAGTCTACTCATTACATGTTTAAAAATATAACAATAATTTCCAATCTGTTGTCTGTACACTGTCATATTCACCAATTAGTAAACTCATTGTCCTTCTATCCTTGAGATTCAAGCATTCAGAAATATAAATAATACTCAAAACAAACAAAAAATGTTTCAGAACAAAACAAACTAGAGCTTTGTCACAGACATGATGTATACCCCCACGTGCCGCATTGACACAGACTATTTTGCATGCTGTCGTCACAAAACAAGAGAATATAATTTATGGTAATTTTTAAGAGTTATTATGCCATTATTATTTACGGCCATTTTGACCTTTGAACATTTGAATTCTTTCACATGACACTCCGTCCAATGACCGGGACAAGATCATTTATGGCAATTTTTTACCTTTAAACTTAAAGTGTGACTTTCACCTTGGAGATATCAATGTAATTCTTTTGCGGGATACACAGTCCAATGATGATGAACAAATGTGCCAAATGATTTTGAAATCTCACAATGAACGACATAGTTATATCCCCGACAAGGTTATTTATGGCCATTTTTGATCTTTGAACTCAAAGTGTGACCTTGACCTTGGAGATAAGGACGTAATTCTTTCGCGTGACACACCGTCCTATGATGGTGAACAAATTTGCCAAATGATTTTAAGATATCACAATAAATAAAGTTATGGCCCGGACAAGCATTTGACCCTTGAACTCCAAGTGTGACCTTGACCTTGGAGATATTGACATACTTATTACACACAACACACTGTCCCATGATGGTGATCAAATGTACCAACTTATTTTAAAATCTAATGATAAATGACATAGTTATGGTCCGGACACCTTCGCTTTAAAACACACTAAGTGACCCCGTGACCTAGTTTTTGATCCAGCATGACCCATATTCCAACTTCACCTATACATCATCAAAATACAACTTGTGACCAAGTTTGGTGAAGATGGGATGAAATTTCGGGACAGACCAACAGACCGACCGACCGACAGAGTGACTCCTATATAACCCCCATTACCAATGGTAATGGGGGTATAACAAACTGACCAGCCTCCACCATTTAACATCCCAGGTACATGTCTCCCTGATTTATACATACCTATAATATATGGCTACATTAGCACAACAAGGGTGACAATATGATAACTGTTCTCAGAGCAGCTGAATCTAATGACACCACAGTTGTGATCCACAGCTTTAAAAGGAAAACAGCATGCATGACCTCATACCACAGTGACGAATCTAAGGTACGTGTATCTTAAATAATTATAATTAGCAAACATCTCTACATTCCTCAAATGGAGGAATAACAGCTTGAAGAATACCATCTGTGGATTGAAATGGAATAATACAGTTTATGGAATGATCAAAGTGTTTTCAATATGAAGGAATACAGCTGGAAGAAAGACCAATGTGTGATGAGGAATACATCTGAGAGAATGACCACAGTGTATTCAAATGTAGAAATACAGCTGAGACAAGGGACAAAATTGTCACAAAACCAGGTTTTCATTGTGAAAAAAAAATCTGATAAAGGGAGAAAACTCAAACTGAACTTTTGAAATGAACAAACAAAATTAACCCCCTTTGTAAGTTTGTTTTTAAAAAATATCTATTTTTAGTCGTGGCGACCTTGACATTGGAGATATTGACGTGATTCTTTCGTGCGACACACCGTCCCATGATGGTGAACAAATGTGCCAAATGATTTTAAAATCTCACAATGAATGACATAGTTATGGCCAGGACAAGCTAATTTATATAATAATAATAATGTGTTTTAATGTATAAAGTTAGGCAGGGCCTCTATTTTACTTTTAATACATGAAATTCACATGGGATCCATTGTTTAAAACAGTATAAAAGCCACTGTGTAGGCTCAAAACTGTGTCTCACTTGATTTTCTGGCCAAAGAACATAAAAGGCAAGAAGTTAATGTACTACACACACAAGTGGCCAGCTTACAGCAGGAGATTAAAAAAAGAAATATAAAGCACAAGTTCCTGACCATTCGGATGTTGAGAAGGCCATGATGGAATCGGATGATGTATTCAGTGATGAAGAAGTTAAATTACCGAAAAAGGCCAATCTACAAGCAGTAGATGATCAATCAACACGTGTATCATGCTTCTGTTACATTCACTGGGGAAAAAAATCAAAAAAATCTTAAACAGTAATTGTTTTCAATGTTAACATCACCACTAGATGTATTGAAGTCTGTACCTTGGATAAATATGTTTATGTCGAAAGAAAGATATGAAAATAGTTTTATAACTATACTTTAAATCAACTAGCATAAAAATGAGAACTTTGTAAGTAGAGGTTTGTTGTAGCCTTTGACAGACTGGTAATTTGATGGTGAAAAAAAAAAAAAAAAAAAAAAAAAAAAAAGACCTTTGACCTTGAAGGATGACCTTGACCTTTCACCACTCAAAATGTGCAGCTCCATGAGATGCACATGAATTTATTTATTTTTTACCTTTGACCATGAAGGATGACCTTGACCTTTCACCACTTAAAATGTGCAGCTTCATAAGATACACATGCATGGCAAATATCAAGTTGCTACCTTCAATATTGCAAAAGTAATGAGCAACGTTAAAGTTTTCGGACGGACACACGGACGGACGGACGGACGGTCAAAATTTGTGTGCGTATGGAAAGGCGTTGTCCATATACACATGCATACCAAATATGAAGGTTATATCTCAAGGGACATAGAAGTTATGAGCATTTTTCGAAACCTAAACGCAGATTTTGAAACCTAAACGCAGACCCCTACTTCAAGTCAAGGTCACAGGGGTCAAAATTGTTGTGCGTATGGAAAGGCCTTGTCCATATACACATGCATACCAAATATGAAGGTTATATCTCAAGGGACATTTATGGCCATTTTTGACCTTTGAACTCAAAGTGTGACCTTGACCTTGGAGATATCGACGTAATTATTTCGCGCGACACACCGTCCAATGATGGTGAACAAATGTGCGAAATGATTTTAAAATCTGACAATGAACGACATAGTTATGGCTCGGACAAGCTCATTTATGGCCATATTTGACCTTTGAACTCAAAGTGTGACCCTGACCTTGGAGATATCGACGTAATTATTTCGCGCGACACACCGTCCAATGATGGTGAACAAATGTGCCAAATGATTTTAAAATCTGACAATGAACAACATAGTTATGGCTCAGACAAGCTCATTTATGGCCATTTTTGACCTTTGAACTCAAAGTGTGACCCTGACCTTGGAGATATCGACGTAATTATTTTGCGCGACACACCGTCCAATGATGGTGAACAAATGTGCCAAATGATTTTAAAATCTGACAATGAACGACATAGTTATGGCCTGGACAAGCTTGTTCCGCCAGCCAGCCAGCCCGCCAGCCCGCCAGCCAGCCAGCCCCCATTCGCCAATCTAATAACCAGTTTTTTCCTTGGAAAACCTGGTTAAAAATGACCATAGTATATTAAAACAGAGGAATACAGCTCAGTGAATGAACATTGTCAACTCAAATAGAGGACTACAGTGGAGAGAATGAACAATGTGTATACAAATATAGGAATACAGCTGAGAGAATGAACAATGTCAATTCAAATAGAGGACTACAGTGGAGAGAATGAACAATGTGTATTCAAATAGAGAAATGCAGGTAAAAGAAATAACATTGTCAATTCAATTAGAGGACTACAGTGGAGAGAATGCACAATTTGTATTCAAATAGAGGAATGCAGGTGAGAGAATGAACAATTTCAATTCAAATAGAGGACTACAGCTGAGAGAATGAACAATGTGTATTCAAATAGAGGAATACACCTAAGAGAATGTCCAAATTGTATTCAAATACAGAAATAGAGCTGAGAGAATAACAACAGCATATTCAAATACAGGAATACAGATGAGAGAATGAGCAATGTGTATTCAAATAGAGTAATAGAGCCTAGAGAAGGACTGATGTGTATTAACATAGACGAATACAGCAAAGTGAAGGACAGATGTGTATTCAAATAGTATAATAAAAGGACCACTCTGCATTCAAAACAAAAGATTTTAACCACCACTCTGCATTCAAAACAAAAGATTTTAACAGGTAAAGAATGGAATGTTAAGAATCAGAAAAGGAGGTTAACAGCTTAGAATAACTACAATTTATTTAAAACAAGAAACCGTCGAAGACGGGTGATGCTCCCCAAAGTTTTTTTACCACAATATTGCACTATATATTCAGATAAAAGGAAACGTCTTGAGGGCACAGTAGTTGGGGGGACAAGAATTTTTTTATAGAAAATTTCAAAGGGCCAAAAAAAATCATCCGACCAGAACCTGCTGATATTATGCACGTCTCCTCTTGGTAGTGAAGCTTCCCATAAAGTTTCATTGAATTCCGGTCATTAGTTGCTGAGAAATAGCCCAGACAAAAATTGTGCACGGACGGACGGACACACAGACGGACAGACGAAGCGGCGACTATATGCTCCCCCCAAAATAAATTTTGGGGGAGCATAATTAACATGCTTTGCTGAATTGCAAACTACTGATGATTATTATGGACGAATTGTACTGTAAGAGAAACAACTGTTAATTGGTTGAAAGGACTGGACAGTTAACATGAACTTGGAAGGATTCACCGGAAAAGACACTATAGCTGCATCCTTTAAAGACTGAGAGAATCTACAACAGTGAGACATGACAAAAACCTATCCAGAATGATGCATATTCCACATCAAATGGGCAATCAATACCACTGTCATATGTCAATCAAGAAGTATTAAAACCAATATGGCACGAAATTGGCTTACACACACACCTACCAGAATTCCAACAAAGATAAATGGTTATTAAATAAATGGGAACAAATTCATATATATTAGCATATAGGAATCATATCTTAAACTGTGATACAATAGAATAAATTGGAAACCCTTAATAAAATTTAATAATGTTAATATTGTTAACATGTATTATTTTTATTAGATTTTACATAACAAACATACATAGGAACGTAAAAAGGGAAAAATAATTCATCAATTCTTCTTTATTAGTCTGAGTGTTCCAGACACATTCATCCAGAAAAGAAAAGTACACAAAACAAAACTTACACTAAGCAAAAAAAATCATCTAAATATTCAGAGCTTAACCCAAGATAGAAAACAACGAAAGCCATACTTAACACCTGTGACCAAACATACTTTTATCTCCATATCAAACCTAACAAGTTGCAAAACATGTTAAACCTTGCACAAGGCAATTCACACATTATTCATTTACTGACTCTATGATATTCCCTGGATGCTGGCAAACCATAATCATTCAACACAACAAATCATAGCAACTCTGAACTCTTTTGAGGGCACTTTTGTGTTATTAAAATCCACCAGTAATCTGAGATCACATGATTAATTCTCTAGAAGATGCTGAATATACCAATCAGTCAATCTATCCACAAAGTCTAATCTGTCCAGATTTCCAAGCCATTTCTCTATGGTCTCCAATCAATCAAAATATGCAGTTACACCCCATGGAAATAGTAGAAAACAGGTCCTAAATCGGATGACACACTTCTATGGGTTGTGAAAGCAATGGAAGTAGAAGGTTCAATATAATAATGATGAGCCTGATGATGGCAAGTGTAATAAGATCACATTCTTGCTACACAATCGTCATTCCATTTAAATGGGTAAATTTCACTATAGAGACATATTAGCAAAAAGTTAGCTGAAACCTATTCATGTTAGCTTGATTACATTGAGAAAGTCTTGGGCTTGAAGTGCCTTTTTTCACTGGTTTGGGATTTTGCCGTGGCCCTTTGGATCTGAATACGCATTTTCATATAATTGAGAAACATTGTTTATTTATTTTGCTTACAAAAGCTATATAATTGATAATGTAAGTGCTTTTTTTTACATTATATTTGCTTAGATTCAAATCTTAGAGCTGTATAGGGAGATAAATACAGTCGAAACTGACCTAACGGCCACCTGAATTTACCGGTCACCTGCAGACAACGGTCAGTCTGGAATCCCCCCGACGGAAAACACTCTATATTACACCTGAATTTAACGGCCACCTGTCCATAACGGCCAACGGCCACTATATTCAACTCCGAAATTCATATTTGAACTGAATTCAACGGTCACGCGTCCTTCGTCTCGAGTCGCGAAAATTAAAAACACTGCACATCATTTGTCCGTCTATTTTGCGGTTAAAGCTTTTGATAGTGGTAATTGCCTTTGATATTATAAAAGCGGCCCGCTACAAGTAAACAAATAATAAGGTGTTGAGAAGGTTTCTTTTGTCGGGATAATTGTGGGGGTTTCTTCAACTGAGAATATGTCAGAGTTTTTGACACGTTTAAAGTTATAATAGCTAATTTAATGACCGCTAATTAGTACATTGTACTTACAATTTTGAGTATCAATTTTAAAATAACATTTTCGGATCATTCTTTAAAAGAGCTTTCTAGCGTACACATCACTTTTAAAAGCAATCGGAATGATAAATCACGGAATAACAATGAGTGGTGAATGTAAGTTCCTCACATTAGAGGAGCGAGTCAAGTGTTTGAAACTGTTTGAATCTGGAAAAAGTTCGCGTGTAATAGCAACTGAGCTCTGTGTTCGACGTACGCAAGTGCAGAGTGTGCTTAAGCATAAGCGTGAAATTATGTAGGAGTATGAATCGAATGCAAATGTGAGTTTGAAGCGTTGTATTTTGTATGAGGTTGTTGAATTAAAATGCTTTTTGTGTGATGTTTGCGTACGAATAAATTTTAACAAACTTTTTGCGTCTTTTTCTTATTAGAACGGTACAATATCACTGTACAATCGGTTTATGAAAGCGAATCCGCTTTTTAGACTTGTACGGACGTGACGTTAACGGCACGTGACAAGTTTTATTTATTGAATGATCAAGATGCATGAGTAAACAATTATACTAGCGTTGATAAAGCCATTGCTTTAGTTTAATAACAATATGAAATTAAATCAATTTATAAGATATTATTCTGTATTTTTCAATGTACGTAAATTCTGTTATTATGCTTAGTTAACGGCAATAAGCATTTGTTTAACACCGTATGCAAACGACTGGGTGGGGTAAGGACGTAGCAATACTACCAACTGGCAAGCCATCTTAAGATTGTGATCCGAATTCAACGGTCACCTGTGGACAACGGTCACTTTGGTCATTTCCCTTGACTGACCGCTGAATTCAGGTTTGACTGTAGACATTTTGAAAAAAAATGAAAAAAAACATTTAGGAAGCTTTCATCTGGGAATAAAAGTTTTTTTGTTAAAAATACATACTTTTTGAGATTTGCGACGGGGCCCCTAATTTGACCACCTAAAAAAGGCTATCACACACCGGACCTGATTGTTTATCAGCCAGTAAACAACAACAATTTGTGATTGTCGTCCTGCATGAGGATTGAAGCAAGAGGTAGCCAAACTTTGCAATTTAATAAGTAAAGATTCAAACACAAATAAGTTTGTATGTAGAAAATAAACAACAGAACAGCTTTTATCTGACCTTGGACCTACTGTCTGTAAAAGCTTCACTCAGTCGTATTATGCTGATTAGTAATGGCAAGTTACCTAAAAATCCATTTATGAAGTACTAAGTAATTCTCTGGACAAATGTTTCTGCTGCCTAGCCGCCCACTTTTCCATTCGTGTGTTCCCATTATTCAACTGTTTTTAAATAACTAGCATATGATAATGTACAAAAAAATTCCTTTTTTTTTATTTGGGGAGTGGGGGAACATTTTTTTCAAACAGCTTAGGATTTGAATTCTATTGTATTGTTTATTTGGTAGTATCGTATGCAGAGATACCCTAATCCGAGTCTCATTCTGGCAAAACGGGGTTTATCTCTTTCCCACGTAGATACGTATTTTCATGCATTTGTAGACCCTCATAAAGTTAATTTGTGTAAAGGCTTTTCTTACAAGATTCACATTTTTAAGGCTTCATTTCCAACCCTAACATACTGATGAGCTGCAAACAGCATAAAACCTGAACAGACTGCGAGTTACTCGCAGGATGTTCTGGTTTTATGCTGTTTGCACATAGCCGTTTTCACTTTGCTTCTAAGTGGGAAAGGGTTTAAGCTAAGAAGCTTTAAATTTATGTTCACATTTTTCTAAATCATAACTTACTTCATTGTTTGAGTTCATTTCTAAGGACATCAGATTCAAGAGGCATTTCTAACAAAGGCCACAAACTACCTTTGTGCAAATATAATTGTGTTTTTTTTTCATTTCATTTAGAAGATTGTTTAACATTTCTTTTTGATGAAGATAAATATGAGAGGTCTGTTTAAAGTGGTCTTCAACCTGTGCAAAAAACTGAACTTACAGTAAATTCTCTCCTCAGCCATGACTAGAACAAGTATGTTACTATGGCAATACAATTAGTTAAATGTAATATACAATCCTCTTTATATGACATTCTTTTTTGAGTATCACCCATTCTTCAAAGGACCTAGCATAACACATTTAATAATATATAGATTATCCTTTTTATTTTAAACCTTATAAATGATGACCTTACTATGGAAACACATAAAAGGCAAACAATGCAGGCTATATCAAACAATTTCCCACCCGTAATTTACATGGAATATGATACCTAGACTGTCAATCGATAATTACAAAATGATACTCAATTCCTTTAACATTAACCCCTGAGAATAATGTGTCTGTGAGAAACAACAAAGTTATATGATGCCTTATAAAACTTCTGCTTACTAATGAATACAACTGGATGTTTTTTAAAGCAATATGTTCGCAGCTTTTGCATTTTTTACGTGTGTAAGTATTTTAACTGCTAAAACAACGGACCTGTGAGCGCTAAATTGTTACTAAACCATGAACGAAAAGAGTTAAGTCTAATGCAATACCACTTGGCAATTTTGGTATTGTGATGTTTTAATGATATGTTGTAGAGGTGGTCATTGGCAAACCACAGATCAAGAGTTGCTTTATAATTGAGCCTCGTTCTGTGATAAAGGGGTTAAATGGATGTGTGTAAAGTGTCATCCCAGAGTAGCCTGTGCAAGCTCATCAGGAACTATACTTTCCGCTTTTTTCCTATTTTTTGTTAAAAGAAATACTCCTCTTGCTGAAAACCCAGTTTAGGAGGAAAGGGTCGTCCCCGATTAGCCTGTGCAGACTGCACAGGCCAATCTGGAACGACACTTTACACACATGCATTACTCCACTTTTCACAGAGCACGGCCAAATGTCATTCATTAAGATTGATGATTATTCAGACTTACTAAACAATACTTTTCTAGTTTTCTTTGTTGTTTATGTATAAATCTACTTTCTTTTTGGAATTTATGACACACATTCTTTTAAACTTTTAATTTGTCACAGCCAATATAAACAGTTGGCAGGTTGCTTCAAAATATTTCATGAAGTTAACAGCGTTCAAATAACAACCATTACTAAATTGAAGGTCAAACTTTATCATAAGTATAAAGATGGATTTTTTTGTTATTTTAGTATATATTTTCTTTAGTAATATTTAAACTTCATTTATGACATTGAATAAGTCACCTTATTTCAACACAAACTGCATTGAAGTCAAACTTGGGGCAATTGTTGTGTCAAGCACTATTTTGTACAGTTGATCACACAATGAAAAGTAATAACATAAATGAAATAAACATCAAAACAATTTTCTTGATGCACTGTTAATAAACAGACTTCATTTGGGTCTGTTTTTGACATGTCTGAGTTACCTGTAAACATTCTACAATGTTTATAGCATGATCAATATCTCTTAGATCTTCCCAGTCTCGCATAAGCTTCAAGATCTTCCTTATTACATTTTGCATGAATAATGGCACAATTTCCTGATTCTTATAGACACTGTTTACAATACTATTAATTACAAAGTAGAGATAAATCACAATTTTCTCTCAGATAAAATAGATAACCGTAAATTAATCAGCTAAACCAGCTTTCCTTGTTAAATATTTAGGGCAAGGCAAGGGAAAACACTAACCCAGGATTTCTATTACTAGAGGAATTTAACTCAGGATTTCTATTACTAGAGGAATTTAACTCAGGATTTCTATTACTAGAGGAATTTAACTCAGGATTTCTATTACTAGAGGAATTTAACTCAGGATTTCTATTACTAGAGGAATTTAACTCAGGATTTCTATTACTAGAGGAATTTAACCCAGGATTTCTATTACTAGAGGAATTTAACTCAGGATTTCTATTACTAGAGGAATTTAACTCAGGATTTCTATTACTAGAGGAATTTAACCCAGGATTTCTATTACTAGAGGAATTTAACTCAGGATTTCTATTACTAGAGGAATTTAACTCAGGATTTCTATTACTAGAGGAATTTAACTCAGGATTTGCAGTACAATTCCTAAGACTATTCGCAGTCAAGGTCTTTATTTGCTACGTGTGCATTGATTTCCTCTCCATTTAATAACAAAATCAGCAGACAAACATATTTTAGAATAAGAGACCCATATCAATTAATTGTTATCCCTTTCCCACTTAGAAGCAAAGTAAAAATGGCTTTTGCAACCAGCATAAAACCAGAACAGCCTGCGAGTAACTCGCAGTCTGTTCAGGTTTTAAGCTGTTTGCTGCTCATCAGTATCTAAGGTTTGGAAATGAAGCCTTTAAAACTATTTTCTAGTAAACAAGATTTTAAATTTAATTAGATTTTCTAACAGACTACACACGCCTCAAAGTGCGTTTATAAGGGGAAAGAGGTCAACTGATGTCTGACATTCAATTATTTACCATAGGACAATACAACACAAGTTCCAAGAAGCACACAAATTCATCTAATCTGTATAGAATTGCATCCTACTTTTCAGCTTGATCAAGTATGGATCTGCATGGGAAACAATGGCTCTTTATTTTAGGAGTTTAGACAGCATTTGCAGAGATATTCAATATCATGCATGAGTTACATCAAGTTTTGCCTACATCTACAATAATATGCCTAAAGCAACCGTTACACCTGATATCCTTCAGAAAATTCCAACCAACGTGCGAAAGTGTAATGTACATGCCATGCAGTTTCTGTGTTGGACAATTAATTCCATGCAAAACTATTCCATTCAAAATTATAAGATGAAATTATAAAGCATTATGTCAATTTAAGATAAGAAATATAGAATGGATTCTCATCCCAGGCTTTCATTTCCGGAAAACTGGAAAAGTGGATTGAAGATGTAATTATCATAGAAAGAACATCAGTAAGAATGTGGTTTCAGTAAAGCTTACACTATTAGTCTTTCAATCTACTGAAAGATTCCATAATCAGCATCATTGAATTTGAAAATTGTGTTATCGTTTTCTTGTTTATCTCCAGAGATAAGGCTAAAACAAATGAAATGTGGAAGGATGACACCCCATGAAGAATGTTCAAAATGCGCTCGGAGTATTTTGTTTCACTTTCATTACTAGGCTTGAAAAGAAAAACAAGCACAACCAAAATGAGGGGAAAAAAGGAATAATTGCATTTCAAAATCTTAATTAAACTAAAATTATCCAAATGTATGAAGGTTATATCTCAAGGTACATTGAAGTGATGAGCATTGTTTGAAACCTAAATGCAGATTTGGAAACCTAAACCCCTGTTTTTTCATGGGAGGGTTTTTGTCCGGCCCTGTTTTTTCAAGGGAGGGTTTATGTCCGGCCCCTATAAAACTGACAGGAGCGTTTTTGTCCGTGATGGTTTTTGTCCGGCATTCCAATATTTAATGTATGTGATTTTGGATGAATGAAAATAAATCCTTGAACAATACCAGTTGAGTGGTTTATCTTTTCATGGCTTAATTCAGTTCCACCCATAAAGCACTTTAAATCTATGTTTGAGGCAATGAATAATAAGTAATATGTTATAATTATTCATTGCCTTAATCAGAGATTTAAAGCTTTTAATTATTAACCTGTCTATCGCACAGTTAAGCTGATGTATAACTGTATACAATTACTGACTGTATAGTTGACCTCTAACGGTATACAATTACTCAGACTTTTTATGTATAGTTGACCTCTAACTGATCCAAAAATTATCTATCTGTTTGCTGTATATATATATATATATATATATATATATATATATATATATATATATATATATATATATATATATATATATATATATATATATATATATATAATAAAAGTAAAAACACGTGTCTGGGATTTTAAATATATATTGATTTAGCCTAAGTCTAATATATAAGCCTAATATATATATTACGGGGTACGGTGGGCCTAGCCCTCTAGGACAAAAGCTCCTAGGACAAAAGCCCCTTCATAAAAGTGCACCCTTGGACATTAGCCCCCAGGTGTTTTAAAATGTTCAAAACTTTTTTTAAGTAAGCATTTTTATTCCATTTTTATAATTTCATATGTAAATACAAACAATATATAGCTTGTACCACACACGTACATTTTAGTGTGTTTTTTTACAATTTCTTTACTATTTTTTTCTTTGGACTCTATTTATTTTGCAAACATTTTGCTATCTGATACCATCCAGAAGTCTAAAATTACCTTATAATTTGATACAGAAGTAACATAATGTGTTGTTGTTGCTGTTTTTAAAAAAATAAACCATTAATTTGATCAATTTAAAAACAAGATGTGTTTGTGAAACACAATGTCCCCCTATATGACATTTGACTTTGAAGGATGACCTTGACCTTGTGAAGGATGACCTTGACCTTTCACCACTCAAAATGTGCAGCTCCATGAGATACACATGCATGCCAAATAGCAAGTTGCTATCTTCAATATTGCAAAAGTATTCATAAAATAAGCGATTTGGGCCACATATATTTGACCTCTGACCTTGAAGGATGACCTTGACCTTTCACCACTCAAAATGTGCAGCTCCATGAGATACACATGCATGCCAAATATCAAGTTGATATCTTCAATATTGCAAAAGTATTCATAAAATGAGCGATTTTTGCCACATATATTTGACCTCTGACCTTGAAGGATGACCTTGACCTTTCACCACTCAAAATGTGCAGCTTCATGAGATGCACATGAATGCCAAATATGAAGTTGCTATCTTCAATATAGCAAAAGTTATTGCAAAATGTTAAAGTTGGCGCAAACAGACAGACCAACAGACAGGGCAAAAACAATATGTCCCCCACTACTATAGTGGGGGACATAAAAAAAGATAACATTTAATACCTAAAAAAATGAATGTAAAAATAGGTAGGGGCTAATGTCCTAAGGGGCAAATGTCCTAGGGGGCTAATGTCCAAAGGGGCTTTAGTCCTAGGGGCTTTTGTCCTAGGGGCTAATGTCCCAGAGAGCTAATGTCCTACACTCTATATTAACACAGGTGCCACAAATTAATAACAATAGCTTTTCATTATCAAAGGCTAGCCTGAGTCAATATTTTAGTATAATACAACCTTCAAATTATACCCACAACATTTCACAGTCTGACATTTTGCAAATAATAAATAAATAAATAAATTCATTTTACAAACATTTCACAGCCCCCATAACGCTTATTTGGCAGAATATTTCATGAGATATTCTAAGTGATAAAACAAGCAAAGTCGTTGAACTGATATCTCCCACCAAATAAATATTGTTTTTGGATGGGTGCAAATCCCTTCATATATGGAATAATCATAAAAATAATAGTGTTGGGAAATTCTTTTTATAAATTGCAATTCTCCTCATTGATATATATACACCAATGAAGGTCATGATGAAATCTTGTACCACATCTGAGATAAAGCCTTGAAAAGTAACATTGTTCAAAAAGAACATTGGGCAATTACTCTTAGTTAAGAAAGTGTTCTTGTGCATGCCACTTCTTCTTATTGATTTCTACACACCCATGAAGTTCCATGTTGAAATGTTGTATCATATCTGAGATATAGCCCTGATAAGTTCCATCATACACATACAAAGGGCAATTACTCTTATTTATGAAAATGAAGGGTTATGGTTTTTAAGCATGGAATTTCTCCTCATACCCATAAAGCTTCATGTTGAAGACTTGCATCATGGTTTCTGAAATATAGCCCTGAAAAGTTACATCAAATAAAAAAGGGCAATAACTCTTACTAAAGATAGTGTAAGGTTATGGTTCTTGTGCATGGCACTCCTATTATTGATATATATACACCTTTGGAGTTTCATGTTGATATCTTATATAGTTTCTGAGATATAGCCCTAACAAGTTTTGTAACAGACAGACAGACAGACAGACAGACAGACACAAAGACACAAAGACAGACACAAAGACAGTCACAGACAGACAGACAGACCGTTACAAATTCCAATTATGATAATCTCAACATAAATATCATTCAATCTGTTTGAAAGCTTAGGCCAAAACCCAATTGTAGAGCAATACCATGATATTTTAGCCTTTCCTTGCTATTAAACCATTTTATCTCTAACTGAGACAGTCTTTTTATCAACATCAGATTTGGGATGGTTAAAAGATTGCATCACTTTATCAAACAAAAACATACAGATCAAACATGAAATTAACATGACTCAATCTTCGTTCATTCAATAGTTGTTTATTTGATAAGTTTATGTGCTGTGTTTTGGCGGGAATTGACAATTTTTTGGAAAATGTTATGGAATAAATATCTCCTTGATTTAAAGAAAAATCTAAACCAATGAATCCTTGTAATTTTTTTAAGCTTTTAAATTGTCACTCATTATATAGAGTACTGAAATAGTTTACATCATTCAAGGAACATAGTTATTTGTAGTAATGTGAAAATCATGAACTGTTTCTTTTAATCAGAATTCAATAATTATTGTGAATATCGCTTCCTTTCCACAATATTGATTTACACTTTTATCAACCATCAAACATGTCCAATGTCTAATTTCCTGAATTATAGTGCATGGCAATTCAAAGTGCAGAATTTTGATTGTGTCAATAAAACATAGTATTGCATAAAAGGCATTAAACACTTTCATATCAAGACATGTTAAATAGTATGCATAGAATTATATGAAGTGTGTATGAATACAATACATTATATCCTTCACTATTCCAGAATTGTCTTTTGAAATAAAATAGAGGAAATTCCTAGTAAAATGCAGAATAATGATTTTAATTTATATTTATAATATAAATACATATAAAATATATGTAACTGTATACAATTCATAAATATATAAAGGCAGTTATAATGTAAAAAGTTGCACCATTCAGGCAAGGAAATATTGTGTCAAGGGCTTTGATTTTTAACACTTTTTTACCAGTAATTCAAACATAAGTGTTCTAGGAAAACTGCGCTTAAAGCATGTGCGTTAAGTGTCGCCAAACGTTAGCCTTTGACATCTGCACAGGCCAATCTACTACAACACTTTATGCATAGACTGGTTTTTAAAAGAACAAAGATTAACTTCCTTCAAACGAAAAAATACCATACAAGCAGAAAGCTTTTTCCTTGATTAGCCTGTGCGGATAACACAGGCTAATCTGGGATGACACTTTACACACATGCAATCAGCTCTGTAATTTCTTAGAGCGGGACACCAACAGACCGGCAGACTTGTTTCAACAACTGCACAACAACTGAACACATGTTAATCCCATCATAATTATGTTCATACACAAAGTACAGACTTGAACCAGCAAGTTCCAAGTGTGTACAACACATATTCCCGATTTCAGAATAACTAATTGAACATAATGCACATCCCTTAGCTGATGTTACCTATCACAGAAACACGCTACACATCTTAAGAAATCTCAAAATAACAGACACAACTCCAATAAGGCCCACTACAAATTTCCAGCGACTCCTTTTATCAACTAATTACAGATATCCTTTCATGATTTATTCACACCAATTATCATGCTGGCAAATTGCACCTGGTTAGATGTATAGGAACACATAAATCCTAGCACATAATTACTGATTGACATGGGCCTATAGCCTCACATGTGATCTAACATTCATTACACTGATTTCTTGATCTTTCATGCAGAATATATACCTATAACTGGCTACACACCACACTATTGTATAGGCTACATTGCACAACATTAGTGCATATTCAAATTAGCTTGTTTGCCATTCAAGTAAATAACTTCAAGTGCACTATTTGCATACAAATTTCATTTCATTAGCCAATAGTCTTGCATGACTGAACTTTAACAGACAGAATGAATAAGCCATTGCTGGATTAGTACGCGAAGGAGTGATAATACACAGAAATATCAGATCTGATCCTTGGCAAAAGTACAAGAGCTCAAAACATATCATAAACCTTATCATAGATTCAGTGAGCTGTGACCCAATAAATTGTAACCCTGCTCATTGGCATTGTCTTCTAAGTTACATCAGTCTGAATAAATAGCAAGAGGCCAATCGTGGATAAAAGTCATCATAATTGTATTAATACATTTGATTTTGTGCTTTAGTTACAACTCCATTTTAGTTTGTAAAGAAATTGCAAATTGATAGTACAAGGAAGTAAATTTCCATAAATCAGAAAGGGGGTGAAAACTGAACATAACATTCATATTACTTTGAATATTGATACAGAGATGCCTGGTACAGCTAATCAAGTCAAACAGATCACACATTCAAATTAAAATAATCTGAATCTATTTCAGTAATTATGGAAAAAATGAACTTTATTTCACATCAATCAAAATTGTACACCCCTAAAGTGTTAATTAACTCCACCCCTAAAGTGTTAATTAACTCCACCCCTAAAGTGTTAATTAACTCCACCCCTAAAGTATTAATTAACTCCACCCCTAAAGTGAAAGATTAATATGATCATTATTAAAAGTTCATGAACCACATTCAAGACAAAATCAACAATTCTTGACTGGCTTGATATGCCCATGAAATCATTACCTAAGGATAGTTAACTTCAAAAAGTCTCCGCTCATGTTATTTTGAATCTTACATATGTGTAACACTTTCTACGACAATTGAGGAGTATTGACCAATACGCTATTAAAATTCACGAAATGATCAAACAATTTAACAAATAATCATTTATTTGCATTTGAAATGTACTAATCTGCTTATCCAATATTGATTGATTGACTAAGTCCAATGAAAGGTAAATACAAAGGTTATAACAAGTAAGAAATTATTCTCCATACAAACGATCAATCATTGAAGTATAAATTAAATAATTATGTTCAATTTATTTGCCAATTAAAAATTCAATTATAAAGAAACATTCTGTCAACATCAATCAATGTCATGGTCTCTTTACCTTATTTACAAGTAAAACTATAAAGAATAACAATATTTTCCATATTTTTCTGTTTTGTTCTTTGAATAATTATTCTCCAGAAGCCTTACATGACAATAAGCAAACAAAAGAAGACAGGTATCATCATGTAACAAATACCCCACATACCTTTTTTGTCTCAAAACTCTGTTTATATCACGAACACAAACAAGATGTTTATGGCCAAACGTGACTTAATTTTGACCTCTTAGTGTAACCTTGACCTTTGCAATGGGTGATTAACCCAACATTCAGTTTTTTTATGGAAACTTATTTATATCAAAGCGCTGAAGGCACTGAATTTGTTCGCTGTTGTATTATCTTAGACACAACTCAGTTTTCAAAATTATGTTATAGTTTTTTATATTGCAAGTTTGAAATGACCACAACCCATTCAAATCTATAAAGAGTGTGTCTTAAAACACAGGTCGAGATGTGTTGTTTTTTCAAATCATTGATACAGCTAATCAGTGTGCACAGGCTAATCTTATTTGACATGCATTAAGCCCCGTTTTCCCTGAAAGCAGCCAATATGTACAGATTTCAATGATAAACACTAGTCTGGACAACGTTGTCTTACAAACTGTTATATACACACTATGTACTGTACCAGTGAGAACAGGCAGATGCGGTGGTTAGAGCAGATGCTTTTAGCATTCGTTTTTAGCATTCGTCTGCTTAATTTTACTGCAGTTATCCACACAGGCAGTCACGGTTATGGTTCCTAGCGTAGCTAAGCCCATACTGATTTGCAAAATTGCGTCTGCATTATTTGTGAGCTAACGCTCACAAATAACAATTGCATAATGAATGTAAAAAGTTACAGCCTAAACAAGCTGTTTTATGGCAAAATAGGTCACACAAGTTGTGTTATTGCTTTAAATTTGACCCAGCATTGGAAACATATTGCAAGATATTTACATTTCCAGAAAGGAAATTCATGTCTGCATTGAATAAGACCAAGTTCATGGAATTTGCTGCACAATTGATGAAGTAATGGCTGTTCAAAGCCATGCACCCTGTTTTCAGGTGATTTTGAGTTGATTACCTTGTTATATAAATATATATATATATATATTTGATAGTGATTTTTTTCAGAGAAGTTGGTTTTTCGTTATAATTGGATTTTTTTTGATTTAAAATAATTACCTTTACTAATTAGTATCAAAGCCACACGTTAACTACCTGTGGTCTAAATTAAGTGAGCCTTACTCTGTGAAAAGGGGTTTAGTTTATGTGCGTAAAGATTCGTCCAAGATTAGCCGGTGCTGACTGCACAGGCTTATATCAGACTCCACTTAACCCACATGCATCTTACCCGTTTTCCCAAAATGATAACGAAAACTTCGTGCTCAGCTTAGTTGTACAATGAAATCAAACCAAGAAAACTAAATTGGAAATCTTCCATGAACTCATCGACCTAATTATAACTTCCATGGCAACCAATAGCACATTGATTGAGCATGTCCAAATGAAGTGTTTTGAAGATAAATATTCATCTCTGGCTAATCTATTATATATGGTGAGAGGTCTCGTAATTTATTTCCCAATAAAGTAAGTATTCAAGGCTCTGAAAGACTAAACCCCCCATATCTACAGAACCAGCAAACTCTAATAAAGGTTTTCAATTGGCGTAATTCTCAAATCAATAGAGAGGTGTCTAATTTTCTCTGTATTTCCTCCAGTCACTCTGTCAACTTCTATTTATCTACCAATACTACAAGCAATTTTCCCAGGGGAGTTTTAGGAAATATTATCACCCTTAATACTTTGTGTTGCATAGTTACAGAGCAGTATTAATATACAATGAAGGCAGGATCAAAGAATGGTTATCAGGAAAGGATTGTTAAAAATAATTTTGAAAGTTCATATTAAAGGGGCCTTTTCACAGATTTTGGCATTTTTTAACTTATTCATTAAATGCTTTATATTGATAAATGTAAACATTGGATCGTAAAAGCTTCAGTAAAAAATCAAGAATAAAATTAAAAAAAGGAAAAGAACATTGCCCGGAGCAGGTTTCGAACCAGTGACCCCTGGAGTCCTGCCAGAGTCCTGAAGTAAAAACGCTTTAGCCTACTGAGCTATTCCGCCTAGTACACATACTTGACGTATTTTATACCTTATATAAGCAATCTTCGTAGTTTCACAAAATTTAACGACAAAAACAGAACTCTCCAAATTATTCAATCGTTTCGCGTTGCAACGCTTTATAATTTTTAGGTTTTAAAATCGTCAAAAGATGCATATAATGGCTATATTAGACCATGGTAAATGTTCAGTATTACTGTTTCCTCACAAATATCATAACTAAAACGAAAATTTGCGAATCTGAAACAACTTTTTTCAATTTTGTCAATTTACCAAAGCGTGAAAAGATCCCTTTAACAGCGAGTTTAACATGATAATGCAAAACATTATATAAAGTGTTACTAGTAGAATTCGGTCTTTTCGTATCTAAGAAGTTGTCTCCCATTCGGGAAGGTATCACGAGTATCATGGGTAAAAAGCGGTCCGTCTAAAATGCGTATATGACTCATATATGACCGAAAAGTGCGGATATGGATGAATACAGGCAATATCGACACTTTTTCTGCAATGTTTATTTCAATGTTTAATACAAAAAATACACAATATGTGTTAAATATGTTAGTATTGTCTCAAAATATAACAATTTAATAGACATTATCATTTTTCCAACTCTAAATTCATATCCGCGAACATGACGAAGTGCCAGAAGATTGTTTTAGGGCTACACACCACAAACAATATAACCACGCTGACACCACATATGTTTTGTTGTATAAGTTTACATAATGTTTATATAATACATGTATTACATATATGAGTCATATACGCATTTTAGACGGACCGCTTTTTACCCGGCATACTCGTGATACCTCCCCGAATGGGAGACAACTTCTTAGTTACGAAAATCCCGAATACCAATATTTTCAATGATATGATGACGATCAATTGTAAATGCATGAATGGTAAAGTAAGTCATTGATAGACACATATACTGGTCAAGTGGTACACTCAGTCATTTATGAAAACTTATACACTGGTAAATTGGTATATTCAGTCTGAATTGACATATATATATATACTGGTCAATTGGTATACCCAGTCATGCATTTGCACATATTTTCTGGTCAATTGGTATACTCAGTCATTAACTGACACATATATAATGGTCAATTGGTACACTCAGTCATTGATTGACACATACATAATGGTCAATTGGTATACTCAGTCATTGATTGACACATTTATACTGGTCAGTTGGTATACTCAGTCATTTATTGACACATATATTCTGGTCCATTGGTATACTAGTCATTGATTGACACATATGTACTGGTTAATGGGTATAATGAGTCATTGATTGACACATATATACAAGTCAATTGGAATACTCAGTCTTTGATTGACACATATATACTGGTAAATTGGTATATTCATTCATTGACTGACACATATATACTATTCAATTGGTGTACTCAGTCATTGATGGACACAAATTTACTATTCAATTGGTATACTCAGTCATTGATTGACACACATATGCACGTCAATTGGTATACTCAGTCATTAATTGACACATATTTACTATTCAATTGGTACACTGTTTTCTGAAACAAGAAAATGGACATTAACTTGACTAATACTTCTGCACAACTTTGTCAGCTATGTTCAAGGTCAATGTACTCAGGTTTGCATGGATAATTATGGAAAATTCATGAAACAAGAGCTGTCTCCATGAATGACATATGCCCCCAAAAAACACTTTGATGGAAGTTATCAGAATTTTTTTAAACCTAAACGCAGATTTCGAAACCTAAACATGGACCCTAAGTTCAAGGTCAAGGGGGTCAAAATTGTTGTGCCTATGAAAAGGTCTTGTCCATATACACATGCATACCAAATATGAAGGTTACATCTGAAGCGATATAGAAGTTATGAGCATTTTTCAAAACCTTAACACAGATTTCTAAACCTAAACGCAAACCCTAAGTTCAATGTGAAGGTCAAAGGGGTCAACATTTTTGTGCGTATGGAAAGGCCTTGTCCATATACACATGCATACCAAATATAGAGGTTACATCTGAAGCCACATAGAAGTAATGAGAATTTTTCAAAACCTACCGTAAAAACGCAGTCATAAGTCTACCCGGCTCATAAGTCGGGGGGTATACTTTGGTACCAAAATTGGAGATTTTGAGTATGTTAGCTTCATAAGTCGAGTCAGAAATTTTCTGTTTACGAATTTCATAAACGGACACCATTTTAAATGTACATGAAGTTGCGGTAGTATTCTATACATTGCACATGACGTCACTGTGGAACTGTTGAACGTAGGCAAAGCCAACACATGTATTCTAAACTTCGTTAAATATATTCAATACGATTTATTGTGGAAATGCATTGTCATAAGCCTGGCGTTTGCGTTTGCCAGGCATTTGCAAAGATTTATCGTAAGTCCAGTTGTGTTTTTGTTCATCTAATTAATAAATGGTTGCACTCAATAATCAACGCAAGTAATTATCCACAAACTATTTTCCGCTTTTAATCCGATGAAACAATATTATCACTGTAATCCAATCTTTGTACTTTTAATCTGACTGTCAAAACAATTGATTAGTGTCTCGGTAAAACGTGTTTTTATAACAATGATTGACATACCCAAGAGACCGCTAACTCCACCTTTTTCTCTGAAACAGTTTCAAAGGCGGAGCTATACACGTGATCAAGCATAATGCGACGATTGCAAGCGAGTTACAAACACGCGATTGGTTAAGCATATCGCTTCTCTAAATAAAGGAATCCAATTTTATCGGCGAGAAAGGTGTTCTTTATGGCTTCTTGACAGGAGACGGCTTTCCTTTGATGACGTCAAACTGTCGATTCACACATATTGCAAATTTTCGCGAGACTTTAAATGATGTCCTTGATTCTTTGTTTACATGCACAGTAAAAAAACAACACCTGCTTACATGAAGACTTTGGATTAAATTATCAAAATAAAAACAATAATAATTGCAAACTGTGATTATATTAATTGGTAAGTATCAGTAAAAATACGATGTTTTGTGAGTCGTAAATCAACGATTTTTTTTATACAACAACAACAACTATTGCCGCGGGGATCAATCTTCGTCGAATTTCATTATTTTTTTCATGGAATTTCATTATTTTTTTCATGGACCACCTCATAAGTCGATACCGGTTTTTTAATCAAATTTTGGAGGAAAAAAATCTCGACTTATGACTGCGTTTTTACGGTATACGCAGATTTTGAAACCTAAATGCGGACCCTAAGTTCAAGGTCAAGGTCAAAGGGGTCCAAATTTGTGTGCGTATGGAAAGGCGTTGTCCATATACACATGCATACCAAATATGAAGGTTACATCTGAAGCAACATAGAAGTTATGAGCATTTTTCGAAACCTAAATGCAAAGTGTGACGGAAAGACGGACTGACGGGGCATAACAAGTATATATTTTTCCCAAATGGGAGCTAAAAAATCCCAATGGAAGGTTTCATAAACAAGAGGGCCATGATGGCCCTGTATCGCTCCACTGTTTTTTAATGCGGAAAAAAACGTGCAATGCGCATGGGTTGAAATGTACTCAAGCATGTGACTTTCTCTTTCTATCCCTCGTCCCACTGGGCGCTTAAAGTTAGAAGGGTGAGCATTTTTATATATGGAAAAAGTTACTACCGTGTTAACTAAACAGACTAAAAAGCCCGGGAATTGTTGCACAGGTCCTTTGCTTATAAGGTAGGTACATTTATCTCTCCAAAAGATATTGTCGTTGTTTCTATTTCACATATTTTTAGATGCTGAAGATCAAATCTACGCATTTGATTTGAAACAGATTCACAAGACCCATATGAATCAAAATGCCTTAACCCTTTACAAAACGACACATTTTGGACTTTCCCAATTTAAAAGAAGTTGCAGACAACAATTAAATGAAATGGAATCTGAAGGAAATGATCAGGTAGGGTAGAAATAATTGTGATAAAAGGAGAAATTGCTCATCTTGAGCAATTTCTCCTTTCATCACAATTATTTATAAAGTCGTCAGCTACAAACCTGTAAAATCCTGTAAGTGTTTGGAAAAGGGTTAATAATCTCTGGTTCCTTCTTAGGAGCCTTTCAAACATTTATAACAAATACAATAGTAGCATCTTTCTTTGTAAAGAATCATCTCAAAATATAACAAGGGCTGTTTGTAAAACATGCATGCCCCCCATATGGGCTGTCAGTTGTAGTGGCAGCCATTGTGTGAATAGGTTTTATGGCACTGTGACCTTGACCTTTTACCTAGTGACTAAAAATCAATAGGGGTCATCTGAGTGTCATGATCAATATATCTATGAAGTTTCATGATCCTAGGCGTATTAGCTTTCTTGAGTTATCATCCAGAAACCATTTTACTGTGTAAAGTCACCGTGACCTTGACCTTTGACCTAGTGACCTGAACATCAATAGGGGTCATCTGCGAGTCATGATCAATGTACCTATTAAGTTTTATGATCCTAGGCGTAAGCTTTCTTGAGTTATCATCCGGAAACCATTTTTCTAAGTTGAGTCACCATGACCTTGACCTTTAACCTAGTGACCTAAAAATCAATAGGGGTCATCTGCGAGTCATGATCAATGTACCTATGAAGTTTCATGATCCTAGGCATTAGCGTTCTTGAGTTATCATCCAGAAACCATTTTACTATTTCGGGTCACCTAGACCTTGACCTTTGACCTAGTGACCTAAAAATCAATAGGGGTCATCTGTGAGTCATGATCAATGTACCTATGAAGTTTCATGATCCTAGGCATAAGCATTCTTGAGTTATTATCCTGAAACCATTTTACTATTTTTGTGTCACCGTGACCTTGACCTTTGACCTAGTGACCTGAAAATCAATGGGGGTCATCTGCGAGTCATGAACAAATTTGGTAGAGGACTTTTAGATATCACTACATACCAAATTTAGTAGCCCTATGCTCTATAATTATGAACAAGAAGATTTTTAAAGTTTGCACAAAATAGGCCTTATTCAAGCAAATGTTCATTTTTTTGACCCCCGGGGCAGGGTCAAATTTGTCCCCAAGGGCATAATTTGAACAAACTAAGTAGAGACCTATTAGATGTCACTACATACCGAATTTGGTAGAAATAGGCCCAATAGTTATGGACAAGAAGATTTTTAAAGTTTGCACAAAATGGGCCCAATATAAGCATATGTTCAATTTTGTGACCCCTGGGGAACGGTCAAATTTGATCCCAGGGGCTTAATTTGAACAAACTTGGTAGAGGACTATTAGATGTCATTACATACCAAATTTGGTAGCCCTATGCCAAACGGTTATGGACAACAAGATTTTTAAAGTTTGCACAAAACAGGCCTTTTATAAGCAAATTTTCAACTCTTTGACCCCCCCTGGCAGGATCAAATTTGACCCCAGGGAAATAATTTGAAGAAACTTGGTTGAGGACTATAAGATGTCACTACATACTAAATTTGGTAGCCATAGGCTCAATGCTTATGGACGAAAAGATTTTTAAAGTTTTCACAAAATAGGCTTTATATAAGCAATTTTTTCAATTTTTTGACCCCCGGGGCAGGGTCAAATTTGTCCCCAGGGGCATAATTTGAAGAAAATTGGTAGAGGACTATAAGATGTCACTACATACCAAATTTGGTAGCCCTAGGCCCAATGGTTATGGACGATAAGATTTTTAAAGTTTTCACAAAATATACCTTATATAAGCAAATTTTCAATTTTTGACCCCATGGGGCAGGGTCAAATTTGACCCCAGGGGCATAATTTGAACAAATTTGGAAGAGGTTCACCCCAGGAACATTCCTGAGAAATTTCATCAGAATTGGACCAGTAGTTTAGGAGAAGATGTTTAAAGAAAAAGTTAACGCACGGACGCACGCACGGACGCAGGCACGCACGACGGACACAGGACCATTACATAAGCCCCGCTGGCCTCTGGCCAGTGGAGCTAAAAAGTAGTTTTTTTCTATTTCTGATTTTTTTATCTCAAATTTTGTTCATCTCCCAAACATATAAATTCAACATCAGTTTTTTAGCAAAACATTAACACAAATTTCCCAATTTTATTCAAAACGCTGCAAATTTTCCTAATCCAAAGGGACCCAGTCCCATTCCCAAAATTGTGAAACAAAAGGGCCATGATGGCCCTGAATCACTCACCTGACTAACCAAATACAATCCCAACCCAGATTTCATCAAGATAAACATTCTGACCAAATTTCATAAAGTTTGGATGAAAACTGTGACCTCTATTGTCTACACAAGGTTTTTCTAATATTTGACCTAGTGACCTAGTTTTTGACCCCAGGTGACCCAAATACAATCCCAACCCAGATTTCACCAAGATAAACATTCTGATCAAATTTTATAAAGATTTGATGAAAACTGTGACCTCTATTGCCTACACAAGGTTTTTCTATTATTTGACCTAGTGACCTAGTTTTTGACCCCAGATGACTCAAATACAATCCCAACCCATTTTTTATAAAGATAATCATTCTGACCAAATTTCAAAAAAATTGGATGAAAACTGTGACCTCTACTGTCTACACAAACAAATTGTTGACGGTTTTTCTATTATTTAACCTATATTATTTAACCTAGTGACCTCGTTTTTGACCTCAGAAGACCCAAATACAATCCCAACCCAGATTTCACCAAGATAAACATTCTGATCAAATTTTATAAAGATTTGATGAAAACTGTGACCTCTATTGCCTACACAAGGTTTTTCTATTATTTGACCTAGTGACCTAGTTTTTGACCCCAGATGACTCAAATACAATCCCAACCCATTTTTTATAAAGATAATCATTCTGACCAAATTTCATAAAGATTGGATGAAAACTGTGACCTCTACTGTCTACACAAACAAATTGTTGATGGTTTTTCTATTATTTAACCTATATTATTTAACCTAGTGACCTCGTTTTTGACCTCAGAAGACCCAAATACAATCCCAACCCAGATTTCATCAAGATAAACAATCTGACCAAATTTCATAAAGATTGGATGAAAACTGCAACCTCTATTGTCTACACAAGGTTTTTCTACTATTTGACCTAGTTTTTGATCTAGTGACCTAGTTTTTGACCCCAGAGGACCCAAATACAATCACAATCCAGATTTCATCAAGATAAAGATTCTGACCAAATTTCATAAAGATTGGATGAAAACTGCAACCTCTATTGTCTATACAAGGTTTTTCTACTATTTGACCTAGTTTTTGATCTAGTGACCTAGTTTTTGACCCCAGAGGACCCAAATACAATCCCAATCCAGATTTCATCAAGATAAAGATTCTGACCAAATTTCATAAAGATTGGATGAAAACTGCAACCTCTATTGTCTACACAAGGTTTGTCTACTATTTGACCTAGTTTTTGATCTAGTTACCTAGTTTTTGACCCCAGAGGACCCAAATACAATCCCAATCCAGATTTCATCAAGATAAAGATTCTGACCAAATTTCATAAAGATTGGATGAAAACTGCAACCTCTATTGTCTATACAAGGTTTTTCTATTATTTGACCTAGTTTTCGACCTAGTGACCTAGTTTTTGACCCCAAATGACCCAAATACAATCCCAACCCAGATTCCATCAAGATTAACATTCTGACCAAATTTCATAAAGATTGAATGAAAACTGCGACCTCTATTGTCTACACAAAGTTTTTCTATAATTTGACCAAGTTTTTGACCTAGTGACCTAGTTTTTGACCTCATATGACCCAAATACAATCCCAACCCAGATTTCATAAAGATAAACATTCTGACCAAATTTGATAAAGATTGGATGAAACTGCGACCTCTATAGTCTACACAAGGTTTTTCAATTATTTGAACTAGTATTTGACCTAGTGACCTAGTTTTTGACCCCAGACGACCCAAATACAATCCTAACCCAGATTAAATCAAGATAAACATTGTGACCAAATTTCATAAAGATTGAATGAAAACTGCAACCTCTATTGTCTACACAAAGTTTTTCAATTATTTGAACTAGTTTTTGACCTAGTGACCTAGTTTTTGACCCCAGATGACCCAAATACAATCCCAACCCAGATTTCATCTAGATAAACATTCTGACCAAATTTCATAAAAATTGGATGAAAACTGTGACCTCTACTGTCTACACAAGCAAATTGTTGACAGACGCACACACGCACACACGGACGCCGGACATCACACGGTCACATAAGCTCACCATGTCACTTCATGACAGGTGAGCTAAAAAAACACACTAACTTTAAAACTCTGCTCTATTCAAGCACAGAAGTTTCGAAATGGAAAGAGAGGTAGAAACAATATTTGAATTGAACTGTACTGCGGAAAAAAACTAATGGCAAGTGGAAATTAAATGTATGCCTTTGAATCCCATATTAATTCTATCACATTTGACATACAATCAATAAAGCATCTGCAGAAATCGAGCCATATACTGACCAAACAATCACACTGCAGCCTATTCAATCCCCACTGGTGGAACTCTGAATGCCACTTTCCAATCACGTGACAAAGCTTTTGGTGAAAATCATTTGACTTATGTTACAGACCATATTTTGCAAATCAGTAAGTGCTTAGAAGCCTTTGCTACGGTATGGAAAGACAACCACTGCCTGTTGCAGCAGTCGACAAATGCTATGAGCGTCTGCTGGGAAAGATAACCACCACAATTGCCTGTTTATAGTTCCCCACTGGTACACTGCAGAGGGTTTATATAACTTATAGTGTTTAACAGCTTGTTAGACGAGATCGGTGTTTATCATTGAAATCTGTACATATTGGCTGCTTTCAGGGAAAACAGGGCTTAATGCATGTCAAATAAGATTAGCCCTTGCATACTAATTAACCTGTGCAATGCGCACAAGCTAATCAAGGACGACATATCTGTTTTTATAATGTTTTTCGTTTAAAGAGTCTCTGGTACTGGGATGGCAATTTATGCATATGCATTAAGCCCTGTTTTTCCAAAATGAGGCTTAAATTATATTTTTTATTAATGATTGAAAAAAAAACACATTTGAACTTGTGCTTTAAGAACACTCTTTATAAATTTGAACGGGTTGTGTTCATTTAAAACTTGCAATATAAAAAGCTACAACATAATTTTTAAACTGAGTTGCGTCTTAACTTATACAACAGCGAACACCTACAGTGCCTTCAACGCTTTGATTTTTTAGCTGTCAGACATACCAGTGATTTTTTTACAATTTTACATATGCAAGTCATAGGACTCAATCAGCTACAGGGCTCCCTTTGGCTCAAAATTGTATGTAGCCAAATTTACCTTTCTATGTCTTAATTCTTATGAGTTGGGATATTTGGGTGATAATGTAGAAAACTTTGTATCCAAATGGATTTTTTTTGTAGCTAGAAATGAGCGAGTCCAAAACTGAAATTGTGAGACCCAAGTATTATTAACTGTCTTTCAATGAATTTAGCACTTAAAAAATAATTAGAGCTTTGTCACAGACATGACGTTTACCCCCATGTGCCGCATTGACACAGACTATTTTGCATGCTGTCTTCACAAAACAAGAGAATATAATTTATGGTGACTTTTAAGAATTATTATGCCATTATTATTTATGGCCATTTTGACCTTTGATCTCTTGAATTCTTTCGCATGACACTCCTTCCAATGACTGTGAACAAAGTTAATGTACAGAGTCATTTTAAAATCTCACAATGAATGACATAGTTAAGGCCTGAACAAGCTCATTTATGGCCATTTTTCACTTTTGAACTCCAAGTGTGACCTTGACCTTGGAGATATTGACGTAATTCTTTTGAATGACACATTGTCCAATGATTGTGAAAAAATGTACCAAGTAATTTTAAAATCTCACAATGAATGACATAGTTATGGCCCGGACAAGCTCATTTATAGCCATTTTTGACCTTTGAACTCAAAATGTGACCTTGACCTTGGAGTTAAGGACGTAATTCTTTTGTGCGACACACCGGCCAATGATGGTGAACAAATGTGCCAAATGATTTTAAAATCTCACAATGAACAATATAGTTATGGCCCGGACAAGCTCATTTATGGCTTTTTTTTACCTTTGAACTTAAAGTGTGACTTTCACCTTGGACAAGCATTTAACCCTTGAACTCCAAGTGTGACCTTGACCTTGGAGATATTGATGTACTTTTTACACACAACAAACCGTTCCATGATGGTGATTAAATGTACCAAGTTATTTTAAAATCTAATGATAAATGACATAGTTGTGGTCCGGACAAACTTTCGGTTTAAACATACTAAGTGACCCCGTGACCTAGTTTTTGATTCGACATGACCCATATTCAAACTAGACCTATACATCATCAAGATACAACTTGTGACCAAGTTTGAAGAAGATTGGTTGAAATTTCAGGACAGACCGACAGACAGACCGACCGACAAACCGACAAAGTGACTCCTATATAGCCCCCATTACCAATAATAATGGGGGTATAACAAATTAGAAGCTGTTTCCAGGTATTTAATTTGCTGAAACAATGCTTATGCCCAGTAACTTTGATTGTTGTTTTTATTAATTTCAGTTCATCAATTAATTAAGTCTCCTGTCTTAGAATCCATTCACAATTTGCAGTACATACTCTTGGAATTATCGTCAAAGGCCAGCAAGCCAAACAGTTTCTCCCACTATTTATTACTAGCTTTTTGGATGAATGTCATTGTTGCAGTCTTCACTGGTAACGGTGGTTGTTGATAAAAATGCGCTAGAACTTGCATCACTTTGCAAAAAACAACTGAACAAAGTCTGCTGACCTTTGCTCTTATGTTTCTGCTTATGACCCATTTTTGCAGATGGAGTTTCGCTGACATCAGAAACAATGTGCTTTTTCATATGTAAATATTTACTCCTACACCGCCTACCCCTTCACCATTTACTCACGACTAATTTCATTGGTCCAAAGCAATTGATTATCCGATTATTGCGAGTGGTGCAAAATTTGACAGCATACTGTTTTAGCACACATTTCATCTTGTATGGGAAGTGCAATAATATCAAATGCAATTTCAGACGGACTTGCTATTTGAAAAAAAGCTTGCATCCTGTGGATGCACATATTCTTAAACTTTGCGTCTACGGCAATTGTTTTGTGTCTTGGACACAGGATGCAGAGGTAAACAAGAATATCAGTGGTAACTAATGGATGCTCCCTGATGATGCGCTTTGTCAATCTATGTGTTAATAACCACCTAAAAAAATCTTCTATTAGCTTCTGTGACCTTGACCTTGACCCCAGACCTTATCAAAAGATAGAGGTCCATGCAAGTCATCTACATGCCAAATATGAAAGAGATCGGTAAAGTATTAAAGGTGCTATGAGAAACTGTAAACAAAGTGTTAAGGAAAAATATATTATTAGCCTCAGTGACCTTGACTCCAGTGACCTCAAACCTCATCAAAAGGTAGAGGTCCATGCAAGGTACCTACATGCCAAAAATGAAAGAGATCGGTAAAGTATTGAAGGTACTATGAACAAGAGGGCCAAGATGGCCCTAGTTGCTCACCTGAGAGGAGTCGGTTCATTCAATCTTTACCAAATGTCAAACTTGACCTAGATATTGTCCAGACAAACATCCTGGTCAAGTTTCATCATTATTTCATCTGCGAGTCATGATCAATATACCTATGAAGTTTCATGATCCTAGGCGTAAGCATTCTTGAGTTATCGTCCTGAAACCATTTTACTATTTCAGGTCATTGTGACCTTGACCTTTGACCTAGTGACCTAAAAATCAATAGGAGTCATCTGCTAGTCATGATCAATGTACCTATGAAGTTTCATGATCCTTGGCATAAGCGCTCTTGAGTTATCATCCGGAAACCATCTGGTGGACGGACGGACCGATATGAGCAAAACAATATACCCCCTCTTCTTCGAAAGGGGGGGGCGTAATGAGAAAACTGCCACCCTCCCAGCAGCCATGTTATTCAACTGACCCGAACCATTTTTCAACTCAACTCTCGTATCAATGAAACAAATGTTTTGAGCAAATTTCATGAAAATTGGGCCAAAAATGTGACTTCTACTGTGTTCACATGTTTTCACTATATACATAGAGAAAAATGCCCCGCTCACTGGCAGCCATGTTTTTTCACCAATCCTGACCATTTTCAAACTCGTCTGAGATATCTATAAAAAAACAATATTTTGACCTACTTTCATGATGATTGGGCAAATATTGTGACTTCTAGAGTGTTTACAAGGTTTCTCTATAGCCAAATGGGAAAAACTGCCACTATATACATATAGAGAAAAATGCGCCGCCCACTGGCGGCCATGTTTTTTCACCGATCTCGACCATTTTTGAACTCGTCCGAAACATCAATTGAACCAATGTTTTGACCAAATTTCATGATGATTGGGCAAAAATTGTGACTTCTAGAGTGTTTACAAGGTTTCTCTATAGCAAAATAAGGAAAACTGCCCCGCCCACTGGTGGCCATGTTTTTCAATGGATCGGAACCACTTTTGAACTCAACCAAGATATTATTAAGACAAACATTTTGACAAAGTTACATGAAGATTGGGCATGAAATGTGACTTCTACAGTGTTTACAAGGTTTTTCTTTTTTTTGACCTAGTGACCTAGTTTTTGACCCGGCACAACCCAGTTTCGAACTCGGCCAAGATTTTATTAGGGCAAAGCTTTTGACCAAGTTTCATGAAGATGGGACAAGAAATGTGGCCTCTAGAGTGTTAACAAGCAAATGTTTACGGACGGACAGACGGACATAGGACGGACAAAGACCGATCAGAAAAGCTCACCTGAGCAATCAGGTGAGCTAAAAACTGTAAGAAAAGTTTGACGGAATATTCTATTGTTAGCCTCGGTGACCTTGACCCCAGTGACCTCAAACCTCATCAAAAGGTAGAGGCCCATGCGAGGTACCTACATGCCAAATATGATAGAGATCGGTAAAGTATTGAAGGTGCTATGAGAAACTGTAAAAAAAAGTGTGACAGAAAAGGTATATTATTAGCCTCAGTGACCTTGACTCCAGTGACCTCAAACCTCATCAAAAGGTAGAGGTCCATGCAAGGTACCGACATGCCAAATATGAAAGAGATCGGTAAAGTATTGAAGGTGACATGGGAAACGGTAACAAAAGTGTGACGGAAAAAGTATATTATTATTAGCCTCGGTGACCTTGACCTTGACCCAGTGACCTCAAACCTAATAAAAAGGTAGAGTTCCATGCAAGGTACCTACATGCCAAATATGAAAAAGATCGGTAAAGTATTGAAGGTGCTATGAGAAGCTGTAAACAAAGTGTGATGGAAAAAGTATATTATTAGCCTCGGTGACCTTGACCTTGACCCCAGTGACCTCAAACCTGATCAAAAGGTAGAGGTCCATGCAAGGTACCTACATGCCAAATATGAAAGAGATCAGTAAAGTATTGAAGGTGCTATGAGAAACTGTATATTATTAGCTTCGGTGACCTTGACCCCAGTAACCTCAAACCTCATCAAAAGGTAGAGGTCCATGCAAGGTACCTACATCCCAAATATGAAAGAGATCAGTAAAGTATTGAAGGTGCTATAAGAAACGGTCACAAAAGTGTGACGGAAAAAGTACATTATTATTAGCCTTGGTGACCTTGACCTTGACCCAGTGACCTCAAACCTCATCAAAAGGTAGAGGTCAATGCAAGGTACAGTACAGCCAAAGCGGCACAAACATAATCCGCGGCTACGCCACGGCCAGATTATTAGTCCGCGGCGGCCGAATCGTGTGTTCACGCGGCGTATCGCCGTGGCACTCGGCATCGATCCGCGCAACGACGCCGAGTCTGTATTAACCACGCGTACTTTCGCGGAGTAAATCTGCCGCATACGTACGCGGCGGATCGAGTGAAAAGATATCCACCTACTTGTACATACATGTATGTGTAGCGTAGAATTAATTACGCGCAACTGTTTATGTTTCGTTCGATTATCATTATTAAATTTGTAATCCGAAACACACTTCCGAATTTTAATGCTAACGCGTCCTTTGGCAAATTCTAGCGTCAAATAAACAGTGCTAAAATATCCTTTGTTTCATAAAAAGCGCGCGAAAATTATGCAGACATGTAGAACGTCGTTTGGAAAGTTTGGGTGTATTTTGTGTTGTATAAATACATGAACATCACGTCAGGCGTAAATCGCGTGTTCAGTGGAAAAAAAAAACGCCCCGATTAGACGTTATTTCATCATCTCTATAAAAAGTAACAAATGCCAAAATGTATTTGATACTTAAGGAAATCTCGAGAATGTTTGTGTATCGTAAATATTAACCAGCATTTGCTTTAAAACTGGAATATACGGGATTATCGGGTAATTAGTAGCGATACTAACTGTATAATATGAACAAAATAAAACGTGTTTATATACGCATATTCAAACAATAGTTATAATAAGCTGATAATTAACAAAACTACAAATACGTCGTCACCGTCTTGATTATTGATGTGGCTTCAAACTGCTAATTTTCTCAGTTAAAATATAATAGCGGAATCAACATGCAATTAATTTATAAATCCACCATATGCTGGAGCCTTGACCACTTGTATGTGCGAAAACATAATTACGTGACCTTGTTTATGTGTGAAATACATACGCTACGGGCGGGAAACAAACTTAATAATTGGCCAGACACATTAACCATGCTTACATGTATATGCTAATACAATCCGCGCACAATAAATTTATTATGATTTTAATTATTATTATAATTGTTCTTTCAAAATTTGTTAACTACATGTAACTAATAATTTAAAAAAAATAATATTTTATGATCGCATCGACTCGGCATCATGTCGTGGACCGCGGCATGCCTCGGCGGACAGATGCGAAGTTTCGCGGCGAAATGCGACTTGCCGCCGCATACCGACGCGGCTTCAACGACTGACGCGGCATCGACTCGTTTCGCCTTGCCGCCGCGGATCGCGAAATACGTTTGTTCCGCTTTGGCTGTACTGTACCTACATGCCAAATATGAAAGAGATCAGTAAAGTATTGAAGGTGCTATGAGAAACGGTAACAAAAGTGTGACGGAAGGAAGGAAGTATGGAAGGAACTTCAAACTGGCAACTATATGCTCCCCGAAAACTTTCGGGGAGCATAAAAAATCACTGCATACTCACACTTTTTGAGGGTAAAAAGTTTTACTAGTTCATGTGCACAGTTAGGCCAGTATCTTACAACTGCCCTTTAAATAATCGCAGGACTAATATCATCACAATTTATATGGCTTGAGTTAGAATGGAAACAGCCATTCTAAGCTTGCTTGTAGTCAACTGACCGCAATTTGAGCAAGCCGCTACTAAAAACAGTTATGCTTAGATACGGTTTTATTTTGATCATATATTTATCATATGATATCATAAAACATGGTTATTTCTTTCAAACTTATCCAGAGTGTTTTTGTTTGGAGTGGAACCTTAATTTACAAAACAATGTAATTTAAAAAGCACATCTCTTACTCAATACACAAATTAACACACAAGATTAAATTGCAGTCTTCGAAATTAATTTTGAAAAGTTACATGCCAGTCGGGCCAGTTACTTCAGAAATTTTACATGCCCAGCATAAATTTTTTACATGCCCAAACTTTTTTAACCAAAATTATAACAAATCAAAACATTTTAACACTTACATGCTACACATAGTAAAGCAGAACATTTGTTTCAATAGTAGTGAATACAATTACAGCTAATCAATCACTAGAATTAAGACGGTCGATTGTTACACCAGTGCTCTTGAAAAGAGCGTTCTCTGGTGTCATCGTACCATTTCTTGGCTTCCTTTTTCTCTAAATCATTCTCAATTTTCTATTGTGGAAGTGCTATATCGGGCTTAGCCCCATCAACATACCTAAGATACTGCCTCTATGTCAACAATGACATTTGTTTACATTGACAAAAATGGAAGCGTATTACTTGATTGAAATGATCGATTCAAAAAGCATCTTCTCGATTAATGTCTAGAGAAACCGTCGATAAGAACCGAATGTGACCGAACTGCATCGGTCAAAAACAATAACGATGACGTGTGCAAGCAGGTGCGTGTTGTTAAACCAATCGAATTTCATTGTTTTACAACTTACGGCAAGGTGTTTGTTCGCTAAATTGAAAAATAGATCTTCAAATATCAAGAACCGCTTACGATTTTTTTTTATAAACTGTCAATTGGCTTCAATAATTTACATGCCCGGCGGGCCACAAACGTGAATTTGTGTATGTGCCTGGTAGTAATTTTACTCGCCACGGGCGATCGGGCGTGTGCTAATTTCAAAGACTGAAATTGTCTTTTTTCTGATTGACATTTCCACCTGTATTATATGAAAACTTTGCTGTAAAATGTTGAAAGCAAAAATACTGTATGTTCAATACATTCTTTTACCCAATCTCATTCTAACTCCATTCCTAGGTATGAAAACAAATGACATTGTATTAATTCAGCGATGTTTTTCCATTTTACATAATACATATTATTCAGGCATAAAGGTCAGTGTAAAGTAGATTTTGTTAGCCTATGACATACTCAAATCAGGACTCAAGTACAACAAGGGAAATAAATTTATCATAATCTAAAACAAGTATGAGCACAGTTCTTTCTCTTGTTCAAAGTTATGAAGTTATCATGCATGTTCACATAGTAAATTGCATTAACCAAGGGGGGGGAAATTTAATATGCATGATACAACAATTTTGGATTCAGTTACCTCCCTTGTTAGTATCTCAGTTTATTAGATTAATAATAATACACAGTGGTGAAGACTTCAGCAATTGCTGACAATAAGAATAAAATGACTTTAATTCAGTTATTATCATTCATCTTTCATAGTTTAAAAAAAAAGAAATTAAAAAAATGCACACTCTCCAACTAAATGCTCTGTATTTTATTTCACACTCTCCAACTAAATGCCCTGTATTTTATTTCAAGAAATGAGCTTCTCTCTGGGAAGACAGGATTTAATGCAAATGTGGTCACAGTCCGCACAGGCCTATCAAGGAAGAAACCTTCTACTTTAATGGTATTCTTCATTTAAAGGAAGTCTCCTCTCTTAGCGAAAATCCAGTTCAGACAGAAAGAGTTGCACATGCAATAATCCCCATGTCTGCAGAGTTTGACTCTTAAAGGGGCCTTTTCACAGATGTTTGCATGTTTTGAAGTTTGTCAGTAAATGCTTTATATTCATTAATGTAAACATTAAATTTTAAAAGCTCCAGTAAAAAATCAAAAATATAATTTAAAAAAGGGAAAAAAAAGTAGCCCGCAGCAGGGCTCGAACCAGTGACCCCCGGAATCCTGAAGTAAAAACGCTTTAGCCGACTGAGCTATCCTACCAAGCATACATAAGATGCGTATTTTATACCTTATATAAGCAATCTTCGTAGTTTCACAAATTTAAACGACAACAACAGAACTCTCCAAATAATTCAATCGTTTCGCATTGCAACGCTTTATAATTTTTAGGTTTTTAAATCCTCAAAAGATGCATATAATGGCTATATTAGACCATGGCAAATGTTCAGTAATACTGTTTCCTAACAAATATCATAACTAAACCAAAAATTTGCAATCTGAAACAACTTTTTTCAATTTTGTCAATTTACCAAACCGTAAAAAGATCCCTTTAATCCTTTACCACTTAGATATACGTATTTTAAAGCATTTCCAGTCCCTTAGAAAGTCATATTTATGTAAATACCTTTCTTAAAAAATTCAAGTCTTAAAGGCTTCATTTCCAACCCATAGTTCCTGAGGAGCAGCAAAAAGCATAAAACCTGAACAGACTGCGAGTTACTCGCAGGCTGCTCTGGATTTATGCTGGTTGCAAAAGCCATTTTCACTTTGCTTCTTAAAATGGAACGGGTTTAATGACCTGATACCAACAATTTCCAATACACAACACATGGCTTTTTTTCTTTCTGTGAGAATGGCCATTTTTCACAATTTTGTGAAATTTGCGACTCAAATTTGCCCAATTTCAAGAAGTTTGCGACTCAAATTTTCACAATAATAGAAGTTATAAACTCTGATTTTCACAATTTTAGAAAGTTTGCGACTCATTTTTCACTTTTTTGAGCAGTTCGCTACATATTTTTCACAAAATGGGGGTGGGGCCAAGGCCTCTTCACAAAAACAGGAAAAAATCCCTGCAACAAATAGAGAGACTAGTAAATAGGGTCTGGCTCAGAAATGTTCATGAAATAACAAACCCACTGATTGCTAATTTCATTTTTCAATTCTCCTGAATTATTTCAAACAAAATCTGCAATCAAACCAAATTTCCAACACAGGATTGCAGGCAAATTGACTGCAGTATTAAAAAAAAAGTACATTTCCCTAAACCCACATGAAAATAAGGAATTTGCATTACCAGTGCATAATTTGAATAAGCGAGTTTGAGATTTTATGCAAAGCATACAAAACAGTATCTGATTAGAATATTCTGTAATTTATCTAAACAACATTACGTGTCACAGAGGACGCACCTTTGTTATGAGCCACACTCTGTGAAAACAGGGCTTCATGCATGTGCGTAAAGTGTCATCCCAGATAAACCTGTGCAGTCTCAACAGGCTAATTAGGGACAACACTTTCTTCCAAGACTGGATTTTGTTCTCAAAAAACTTCCTTTATACGTTAACTTCCAAAAAAACAGAAAGTGACAAAAGTTTACACACATGCATTAAGACTAGTTTCCCAGAACAAGGCTTTATAATTCAGACACACATGCAATACTTCTTTCCTGTCCAGCTTAAAAGATATTCCATTAGAAATCTTGAAAGCTACTTGATAAAACAAGGGCTGTTTGTAAAACATGCATGCCGCCCATATGGGCTGTCAGTTGTAGTTGCAGCCATTGCGTAAATACGTTTTTTTGTCACTGTGACCTTGACCTTTAACCTAGTGACCTGAAAATCAATAGGGGTCATCTGCAAGTCATGATCAATGTACCTATGAAGTTTCATGATCATAAGCGTTCTTGAGTTATCATCCGGAAACCATTTTACTGGTTCAAGTCACTGTGACCTTGACCTTTGACCTAGTGACCTGAAAATCAATAGGGGTCATCTGCAAGTCATGATCAATGTACCTATTATGTTTCATGATCCTAGTCGTAAGCGTTCTTGAGTTATCATCCGGAAACCATTTTACTGGTTTGAGTCACCGTGACCTTGACATTTGACCTCGTGACCTGAAAATCAACAGGGGTCATCTGCGATTCATGATCAATGTACCTATGAAGTTTCATGATCCTAGGCGTAAGCGTTCTTGAGTTATCATCCGGAAACCATTCGGTGGACGGACTGACGGACGGACAGATGGACGGACCGACCGACATGTGCATAACTTCGAAGGGGGGCATAAAAATACTGATACAAACCAATTTTAAGATGGTGTTAAGTTGATTGCTTTATTATTACACACAACTAGAGAACAACATGTCATCCACTGATTATTGAAAACTTCAAAATGTCTGTTAACAAAAACATGGAGTACAATTTAACAGCAAGTGGTTTAAAAAAACAACATCATCATTAACAATAATGTGACATTTTTCTTTATTATTAGCAGACTGTTCTCAATTATCCATTACTAAAGTGGGACCTGGCAACTATCAATAATTACTCTCATCAGTATCAGGTTGTTCACTTCAAATGATGCAGGTATTTACTGAAGTTACCTTCAGGCCAAGATGATATGTGCAAATCATTAACAATATCATAACAATGCTTTCATCAAATAAAACTCATAGGACAAAAGATCCATATATTGGTTCCAAAATCAGAAGAACTGCATAATAATTTGTTGAAGAAACTACTTCATATTCCTTCATTTTCAAGACATATCAGAGCATAAATATGTTTCCCAAAGGTGTTTCAAGCTTGGTCAATGAACATATTTAACAGACATCCAAATAGCTCTCGATGAATACAACAACTGGACAATGTATGTTTTTTGTAGTTCAAAACTGTCTAAACACCTTTCGTCATCTAATTTAAGAAATGGCAGGTGACACATATGTTTCACATTTTCATGTTTTAATCCACACATTCTTCAGGTTCACTAATGACTCAAGTAAGGGCATATTATTCAAAAGACTTACAATATGAGAATTGTTCTAAAAGAAAAACCTGGGCTTAATGCATGTGTGTAAAGTGTCGTCCCATATTAGCCTGTGCAGTTTGCACAAGCAAATCAGAGACGGCACTTTCTGCCTCCACTGATTTTCGTCTAAGAAGAGATTTTCTTTAAAGGAAAAATTTCATTTCAGAGTAAAGTTGTCCCTTATAAGCCTGTGCAGACTGCACAGGCTAATCTGGGATGGCACATTTCACTCATGTATTAAGCCCAGTTTACTCAGAACACAGCTCATAAGTGAACTGCTAAGATGCACATTTCCTACATACCCCAGCTGCAATGGCCCCAGTGAGGGATGGCGCAGACTGACCTAGGACCGTGTTTCTGATCCTCATCAGATTTGTAGGCTCTATCAGGGCTCCTACAGCTGAAATATGACAGAAGACAATACAAGGTGTGTTGTGCTTAAATGGATCTAATGCCATATTCAGCCAGCGTAGTTTCAAACTAGCTTGTGCAACTGCACAGTCTGGTCAGAACCTCCCTTTGCTTCCATCTCATGAAATTTATCATGGTCTCATTAAAGGTGTTGAGAATTTGGAACGAGGTCGTGTGACGCAGCAGCATAGCGTCATATACATGTACGTCATTTTGTTATTGTGTTTTTAGTTGGTTGCGTTAGCGGCCGACTAAATTTACAGAGCATATTTTGCAAATCAGTATGTGCTTAGAAGCCTTAGCTACGGTAAGAACCGCAACTCGCTCTACAATTACCGCTGCCTGTCTGAGCAGACAACAAATGATTCTGCTCTAGCAGTGAGTGTATACACCAGCTTGTAAGACGACATTGGCCAGTATAGTGTTTATCATTGAAATCTGTACATATTGGCTGCTTTCAGGGAAAATGGGGCTTAATGCACGTCAAATAAGATTAGCCTGTGCACACTGATTAGCCTGTGCAATGCACACAAGCTAATCAAGGACGACAACAGCGAACAACTTCAGTGCCTTCAGCGCTTTAATTAATGTATAATGTTATGCTTGGAGAAAGGACGCCATTAAAACATGAAATACAATGCTAGCATTACTTATCCATTTCAAGTAGACAAGAGGACAATGTAGCTGCTGACCACACTGTGCTGATGAGAACATGATAGTCCAGTCAGGAGCTACTCTGGCTGCTATAAAATCACGCAATTTATTATGGTCTCATGGCCCCTAACCAGAATGCGCAGGCTGGTCTGCAGGAATAAGCAGGCTGGTCTGAAGCTATCCTGACCCCATATGGCACATACAAAGTACAAGTGGTAATAAGTTGTCGATCCAGCATTGATTTGACCTTTAATGGTGATCTATAACTCAACCCACACTTAAAATACCTAGACCATATTTTGCAAATGTTGAACTACAGCTTCAAATACCACAGGAAGTAATAAGGAGGTCGCCTTGGCATAGTGGATATTGTATCCGCCTAGGAATGGGGCCTGGGCCATTTGGGTTTGAAAAAATTAGATTGTATTGAATACAACTGGAATTAAAAATTAACAAGCAAATTCCTTGATTTGATATCCCCCGCCATTATACTTCTGGGCACAAATGTTTTCTGGACGGATGGACAACGCCAATGTGCATCATCCTCTTATCCATATATATACTCCTACCAAGTTTCAATAAAATCCTTCAAAGCATTTCCAAGATATGGCTCCGGACACACAAAAAAAGCATTTTTTCAAGATACAAGGGCCATAACTCCGTTATTATCCGATGGTGTACAATGCCATTTGGTTTGCATCATCCTCTTATCCATATATATACTCATACCAAGTTTCAATGAAATTCGCCAAAGCACTTCCAAGATATGGCTCGAGACACAAAAGTGCCGGCCGGCCGGACAGACGGGAGGACGGACAACGCTAAAACAATATCCCTCCGCCTATGGCAGCACAAATACTTTAAAATTCAGAGTGTTTTCAATATTAAATCAACTAAGGTTCAACCCATAAAGCTGTATAGCAAAATAAAGCATTTTATTAAAAAATATTTTTGTTAACAAATGTTTAATTTGGAATTTAAAGCAGTCATTTGGGAATAAATATATACTTTTTTTAATTCATAATGGGGCAAAATAACAGCAGAATTAAAGAAACAAACAAGAAATGTGTTTGTCAGAAACACAATGCCCCCTACTGCGCCGCTTTGATACATGTTTTCTTACCTTTGACCTTGAAGGATGACCTTGACCTTTCACCACTCAAAATGTGCAGCTCCATGTGATACACATGCATGCCAAATATCAAGTTGATATGTGAAGGGACATAGAAGTTAGGAGCAATTTTCAAAACCTAACTGCGAAACCTAAATGCAAAGTAAGACGGAAGGACAGACAGACGGACAGTCCGATCACTATATGCCCTCCTTTTTTGCTGACATATTACTGCCTTTCCTCCAAGGCAAGGTTTTTTGCAAATTCCATTATTCATTTTGTATCAAATACAAGAAATTCCTTTCTGGCAACAGATTTTGTAAGCAAATCCCTACTTATTATTTGACCCTAAAACAGGCATTGTTTTAAATATCTACTTTTACAAAATCTATTGAACAGTTATTTTATTCTTCATCCAAGTTTTATCAGAACAATTTGTCATTTTGTAGAGCTACATCAGATGATTCACTGAACCATAAAAAAGGCCTCTAATTTTAAAATTTTGCACACAACAGTGCACTAACTTCACAAATTAAGAATGACAGTTAATATCTTATATCTGACATTGAAATGTCAGGCAGTCACACGAATTTCACACTCTATCTTCAGCCAGAATGTTCTTACAAACATTACTATAACAATGGCAGACAGGGCCTTTCCCCAAGACCATTAAGCACAGGGGTACATCTGTGTCTGAATATCCAAATAAGGTTCCTGAATCTAAGTTTTCAAATTTTCAGGCCCTGTTCCTCCTTTATTCCAAAAATAATTATTTGATTTGTTTTAAATAAAAACACACTGCCAACTTAACAAAATCTTTAAACAAAATGGCATAGATGGCCCTAGTTCGCATACCTGAGAGGAGTCGGTTCATTCAATCTTTGTCAAAAATATGACATAGTGATCAAGTGTTTGAGCCAGATGAGTCAGATACGATTATGACTTTGGTTTGCATCAAGAAAATCATTCTCTTAAAATCCCCCCCCTGGCAGCCATGTTTTTCAACGGACTGGAACCATTTTCAAACTCAACTATTATATCTAGGAAACAAATCAACTCTCTTATCTAGGAAACAAATGTTCTGACCAAATTTCATGAAAATTGGGCCAAAAATGTGACTTCTAGAGTGTTCACATGTTTTCACTATTTACATATAGAGAAAACTGCCCCGCCCACTGGCAACCATGTTTTTCACCGATCTGGACCATAATCAATCTCGTCCGAGATATCAATAAAACCAATGTTTTGACCAAGTTTCATGATCATTGGGCAAAAACTTTGACTTCTTGACTGTTCACAAGCCTTTTTTACGATATAAATATAAGGAAAACTGCCCCGTCACCCTGGCAGCCATGTTTTTCAACGGACCGGAACCATTTTCAAACTTAACTCACGTATATAAAAAAACAAATGTTCTCACCAAATTTTATTAAGATTGGACCAAAAATGTGACTTCTAGAGTGTTCACATGTTTTCAATATATACATATAGAGAAAACTGCCCCGCCCCCTGGTGGCCATGTTTTCTCCCATCTGGACCATTTTCAAACTCGTCCGATATATCAATAAAACCAATGTTTTGACCAAGTTTCATGATGATTGGGCAAAAATTGCGACTTCAAGAGTGTTCACAAGGTTTCTCTATTACCAAATAAGGAAAACTGGCCCGCCCACTGGTGGCCATGTTTTTCAACGAACCGGAACCACTTTTGAAGTCAACCAACAAATTATTAGGACAAACATTTTGACAAAGTTACATGAAGATTGGGCATGAAATTTGACTTCTACAGTGTTTACAAGGTTTTACTTTTTTTTTACCTAGTGACCTAGTTTTTGAACCAGCATGACCCAGTTTCTAACTCAATCGAGGAATCATTGATACAAATGTTCTGACAAAGTTTCATGAAAATCTGACAAGAAATGTGGCCTCTAGAGTGTTTACAAGCCAAATTTGAAAGGACGGACGACGGACGAAAAACAGACAGACAATGGACAAAGACTTATCCTAAAAGCTCATCTGAGCAATCAGATGATCTAAAAAAGGCCTGTTGACAAACCCCTTTCCCACACAGACCCAAAGTGAAAATTGCTTTTTGCAACATGCATAAGACCAGCCAGCATTAAACCAGAACAGCCTGTGAGTAACTCGCAGTCCGTTCAAGTTTTAATGTTGCTTGCTGCTCATCAGTATCTTAGGGTTGAAAATGAAGTCTTTAAAACTTGAACCTAGAAAGAACTGTCTTAAAATTAATTTGATTTTCTAAGCTCCTTTAAACATGTTCTTGGGCGTATCTGGTGGTAAAGGCTTAACTGTTCCTGCCCGTATAACTTCTTCATTCTGTTTCACTTTCAGTGTCACCCTAGCATAGTGACTATGGTGTCCGCCTAGCAACCGGTAGGTCATGGGTTCAATCCCCACTGGGGGTTGGGGCATTTTTCAGCCCTCCCCCCAAAACACCAAGTATTGGTTCTACACAGGAAAAGAATTCGGAGAGCTTTTCAATAAGGATTAGGCTTTTGATGCAAAAAAGCTAACAAGAGCACCGCATAACAGGTGCCAACGCTCGGCTGCGGGTGCAGTTTTGAATAAACTAAAGATTTGTCACAGACGTGACGAATACCCCCACATGCCGCATTGACACATCATATTTTGCATGTCGTCTTCACAAAAAACAGCAGACACCATGCTCAATCTTTAAAACGCACTAAGTGAACCCTTGACCTAGTTTTTGACCCAGAAAGGCCCATGTTCTAATTTGGCCTTAAGATCATCTCCATAAAACTTCTGACCAAGTTTGGTGAAGATGAAAACTACATTAATTAGAGAGCGGACACCATGCTGAATGTTAAAAAACGCATTAAGTGACCCCATGACCTAGTTTGAGGCCCGCAATGGCCCATGTTCAAACTTGTCCTAGAGATCATTGAGATAAAACTTGTGACCAAGTTTGGTGAGGATTTGATGAAAATGAAAACTACTTGAATTAGAGAGCGGACAACATGGTGAGGTTTAAAATGCACTAAGATACCCCGTGACCTAGTTTTTGACCCGGCATGACCCATATTCAAACTTGACCTAGACATCATCTAGATACAACTTCTGAACAAGTTTGGTGAGGATTTGATGAAAACTACTTGAATTAGAGAGCAGACAACATTGTGATGTTTAAAACACCTTAAGTGAACCCGTGACCTTGTTTTTGACCCGGCATGACCCATATTCAAACTTGCCCTAGACATTATCAAGATACAACTTCTGACCAATTTTGGTGAAGATTGGATAAAAAATACTTGAATTAAAGAGCTGACAACATGGTGAGGTTCAAAACACACTAAGTGACCCCGTGACCTAGTTTTTGACCCGGCATGGTCCATGTTCGAACTTGACCTACACATCATCTAGTTACAACTTCTGACCAAGTGTGGTGAAGATCGGATTTAAACTACTTGAAATAGAGAGCGGACACCATGCTCAATGTGTAAAAAGTGACCCCGTGACCTAGTTTTTGACCCGGCAAGGCCCATGTTCGAACTTGGCCTTAAGATCATCTACATACAACTTCTGACCAAGTTTGGTAAGATCGGATGAAAACTACTTGAATTAGAGAGCGGACAACATGCTGAATGTTTAAAACGCACTAGTGACCCTGTGACCTAGTTTTTGACCCGACAAGGCCCATGTTAGAACTTGGCCTAGACATAATGTAGATACAACTTCTGACCGAGTTTGGTGAAGATCGGATGAAAACTACTTGAATTAGAGAGCAGACACTTAATACGGACCAACAGACAGACAGACAGACTGACTGACCGACCGACAAGTTCACTCCTATATACCCCCCTAAACTTCGTTTGTGGGGGTGTAATGAAAGCTTGTACAATTTTATTTTTTTTAAGAGGTCGTAGTGACCTTGACCTTTGACCTAGTGACCCAAAAATGGGTGTGGCCTGTAGAACTCATCAAGGTGAATCTACATATGACCTTTAAAAGTTGAAGGTGGAAGCATTTTGATTTTAGAGCAAAATATCAAGGTTTTAGCACCACGCAGACAGCGGACAACACGACAAGCTGGCTATGACAATATCTCGGATTTTCTCTGTAAACAGCCGAGCTAAAAATTAGGTTTATACTATTTTAACTAAAAACTTCCAATTTCTTCATCTGATGTAACTTACAGTGTCCAAGGGGGCTAGGCGAGGAGGGTGGGCAGTGAAACCCTAGTGTTGGCAGTGGCGCCCCCATGGGAGTGGAGGGCATGCTGTCCCGTCTGTGTTTGTTGTCCTCGGAAAGTGTGCGCTGTAGCCTTCGAATCCCACCGTGGAGTTGAAGTGGGCTCGTGTACTCGTCATGGCAACGTCGCAGACCGACTGGAGAGTGAGGTGCTGATCCTATAGAGTTCAGGTCCGACTGAAATATAACATTGAATGTGGAAATTTTAGCTTTAACCCTTTACCCCTTTGATAGATATTTTGACGCATTTGTAGTCATTTAGAAAGTTACATTCAATTTAATATCTTTCTAACTAAATTTAAATTTTAGAGGCATAATTTCAAACCCTTAATTACTGATGACCAGCAAACAGCATAAAACCTGAACAGTCTGCGAGCTACTCACAGGCTGTTCTGGTTTTATGCCATTTGCACATAGCCAATTTCACTTTGCTTCTTATGTGGGAAAGGGTTAATTTTCGGTAGACAAGGACCATCCTTGGTTGATTTTCTCTAAAGTTTTGGCTATTTAACTAACATAAAGTAAATTTAAACAAGCTTCAATTAACTGTCTCTTAACAGCTATATCAGAAGAAAAAAAAGGTGTTTTTAAATATTTATTGACCATTCTATCAGTGGGACACATTTTGGTTAGTTTTTTATTTTCTGAACTAAAATTCTAAACAAGGGCTGTTTGTAAAACATGCATGCCCCCCATATGGGCTGTAAGTTGTAGTGACAGCCATTGTGTAAATATGTTTTTGTCACTGTAACCTTGACCTTTGACCTAGTGACCTGAAAATCAATAAGGGTCAACTGCGAGTCATGATCAATCTACCTATCAAGTTTCATGATTCTAGGCATAAGCATTCTTGAGTTATCATCCAAAACCATTTAACTGTTTCGAGTCACTGTGACCTTAACCTTTGACCTAGTGACCTGAAAATCAAAAGGGGTCATCGGCCAGTCATGATCAATGTTCCTATGAAGTTTCATGATCCTAGGTGTAAGCATTCTTGAGTTATTATCCGGAAACCATTTTACTGTTTCGAGTCACTGTGACCTTGAACTTTGACCTAGTGACCTGAAAATCAATAGGGGTCATCTGCCAGTCATGATCAATGTACCTATGAAGTTTCATGATCCTAGGCGTAAGCATTCTTGAGTTACAAAATGTATCATCCGGAAACCATTTTACTGTTTCGAGTCACTGTGACCTTGACCCAGTGACCTGAAAATCAATAGGGGTCATCTGCCAGTCATGATCAATGTTCCTATGAAGTTTCATGATCCTAGGTGTAAGCATTTTTTAGTTATCATCCGGAAACCATTTTACTGTTTCGAGTCACTGTGACCTTGACCTTGACCCAGTGACCTGAAAATCAATAGGGGTCATCTGCCAGTCATGATCAATGTACCTATGAAGTTTCATGATCCTAGGCCTAAGCATTCTTGAGTTATCATCCGGAAACCATTTAACTATATCGAGTCACTGTGACCTTGACCTTTGACCAAGTGACCTGAAAATCGATAGTGGTCATCGGCCAATCATGATCAATGTACCTATGAAGTTTCATGATCCTAAGCCTAAGCATTTTTGAGTCATCATCCGGAAACCATTTTACTATTTCCAGTCACTGTGAACTTCACCTTTGACCTAGTGACCTAAAAATCTATAGCGGTCATCTGACAGTCATGATCAATGTACCTGTGAAGTTTCATGATCCTAGGCCTAAGCATTCTTGAGTTATCATCCAGAAACCATCTGGTAGACGAACGGACCGAAAGACCGACATGCGCAAAACAATATACCCCTTCTTCTTCTAAGGGGGGCATAATAATAGGTCTAACCTATTACTTCAACATACTGATTACAAACTGAAAACATTTCATGTTAAACTTTTCATATTTCAGCATGTACATTTTTCATACAAGATCAAGCTGCCACTGGCTATAACAGGCTACTCATTTTCACCTTAATCCACACACAACTTATTATTTAAGACTAGGTATTAGTTACTGGCATTTTTGTATGAGACAAAAAACCACTAATTATTGTCCTCAAAGAGATGTAATTAAACTTCTGTTACTGCCCTAAATTCCTAAATGTCAGCATTGTTCATGAATACTGAAAAGATGTTTGAGAAAACTTCCTGTTACACAAGACAGTTCTTGGAACCCATAACATGCATTTCTACAGCTTCTTGGGGATAGAGAAAAAAACAGAAACTAATAAATGATCCTAAAGATGGTCACTTATTCCCTAAGTGCTTGAAAGTTTTGCATGGCGTAAGTATGTGGTTGTATGCTAACATCAAATTGAACAACAACAGAAATAAAAGCTTGTCAGAAGAAAAGACCTTTGACCTAGTGACCAAAAAATGGGTGTGGTGTGTAGAACTCATCAAAGTGCATCTTCATAGGTAGTTTCAAAATTGCAGGTATAAGCACTTTGATTTTAGAGCATATTTTTAACTTTAATATTAGAGGTCACAGTGACCTTGACCTTTGATCTAGTGACCCAAAAATGGGTGTGGTGTGTAGCACTGGTCAAGGTGCATCTACATATGAAGTTTCAAAGTTGTAGGTGGAAGGACTTTGATTTTAGAGCCTATGTTTTTAAGTTTTATATTAGAGGTAACAGTGACCTTGACCTTTGACCTAGTAACCCAAACATGGATGTGGCATGTAGAACTCATTAAGGTGCATCTACATATGAAGTTTCAAAGTTGTAGGTGGAAGCACTTTGAATTTAGAGCCTACGTTAAAGTTTTATATTAGAGGTCACAGTGACCTTGACCTTTGACCTAGTGACCCAAAAATGGGTGGGGCGTGTAGAACTTATCAAGGTGCAGCTATATATTAAGTTTCAAAGTTGAAGGTGGAAGCACTTTGATTTTAGAGCCAATGTTAAGGTTTTAGCACGACTCGGACAACGGATGAGCTGGCTATGACAATACCTTGGGTTTTCTCCGAAAACAGCCAAGCTAACAGTTAAGAGACACAAACTATGATTTACAAAAATTATCAATGACATCATTAAACATACCACTAAATTAATGACAAACAAAACAACAACATGACCCTACAAAACATACCACTTAATAAATTCTGTGCAAAAACAATGACCTCACACAATATATCACTCAATCAATGATGTACACAAAGTAATGATTCAATGAACTCACTAAATATACCAATCAATTAGTGATGAACATGAAGTAATAACTCAATGACCTCACTAAGTGTACCAATAAATAAGTAATGCACATGAAGTACTTACTCAATGACCTAATTACATGAACCAATCAATTAGAGATTCACATGAAGCACTTAGTGAATGACATCACAAAATGTACCAATCAATTAGTGATGTACATGAAGCACTTACTCAATGACCTAACTACATGTACCAATCAATTAGTGATGTACATGAAGCACTTACTCAATGACCTCAATAAATGCACCAATCAATTAGTGATGTACATGAAACACTTACTCAATGACCTAACTACATGTACCAATCAATTAGTGATGCACATGAAGCACTTACTCAATGTCCTCAATAAATGTACCAATCAAGGTTACAATATTCTTAATTATTTTGGAGTGCAATGCTATACTCTCTAAAAACATGTACATCATTTATTTGAAGACATGGTTCTCTATAGGGGAACTTGCCATGACTTTATTTTAGAATATTTCTGTGTGCATGTGGAAGGGAAAACATTGTTGTTTCCTAGAAATTCACTCTTTTACTTGAAGGTTGGGACTACATAAGACTTTGACAGATGGCGGGAAACCCTCATGAACTGGAGTGAAGCCTGTAATTAGGTGGCCGTAAAACAGTTACTTTTGATTTGTGCCGAGTTCTTTCTTACATATCGCGTGACCTATCTATTTTATTGCTTAAATCAATTCGGCTTGGAATGCTCTTCCAGAAAAGGTATGATTATGAGGGTCTCTATGCGCAAAAGTTTTACTGAAATTTTCATTCAAGTTATTGCTTTTACATTGAATTTGTGAAGAAAATCTGTTAGTATATTGTGACCTCAGTAAGAGATGCACATGATGTACTTACTCAATGACCTAACTACATGTACCAATCAATTAGAAATGCACATGAAGTACTTACTCAATGACCTAACTACATGAACCAATCAATTAGAGATGCACATGAAGTACTTACTCAATGACCTCACTACATGTACCAATCAATTAGAGATGCACATGAATTACTCACTCAATGACCTCACTACATGTGCCAATCAATTAGAGATGCACATGAAGTACTTACTTAATGACCTCACTACATGTACCAATCAATTAGAGATGCACATTTAGTACTTACTCAATGACCTAACTGCATGTACCAATCAATTAGAGATGCACATGAAGCACTTACTCAATGACCGCACTACATGTACCAATCAATTAGAGATGCACATGAAGTACTTACTCAATGACCTAACTACATGTACCAATCATTTAGAGATGCACATTAAGTACTTACAATGACCTAACTACATGTACATATCAATTAGAGATGCACATGAAGCACTTACTCAATGACCTCACTACACGTACCAATCAATTAGAGATGCACATGAAGTACTTACTCAATGACCTAACTACATATACCAATCAATTAGAGATGCATATGAAGCACTTAGTCAATGACCTCAATAAATGAATCAATCAATTAGAGATGCACATGAAGTACTTACTCAATGACCTCACTACATGTACCAATCAATTAGAGATGCATATGAAGCACTTACTAAATGACCTAAATAAATGTATCAATGAATTAGAGATGCACATGAAGTACTTACACAATAACCTCACTACATGTACCAATCAATTAGAGATGCACATGAAATACTTACACAATAACCTCACAAAATGTACCATATTTGTCATGAGAGGATACACCAAAAGTGCACTGTCATAGGGCCACACATTTGTGGAGATGTGATGTTGACAGCATTCTTGAAGATGTAATATGTGCATGTCAATGCTCCAGACAGAAGCAATATCCACAGCTGTCATACAATTTCATTTAATTTCCCTTTCCACCAAGTTGTGTGATTTGCCTAGTGACAAGGTATCAACATTTATCATAAACGAATTGTATTTTTTAAAACATGTCATTCCTTTGTGATGCATGTGTTATGTTCCTCCAAAGCAAAAAATCAGCATAATTTGGGAACTGAATTCATAACATTACTTTAAAATTTCAAATTTATAAGAATCTTTGCAATTATAATTGTATCAACAAATTCTGTCACAGTTTTCGAGAATTTTGACAATAATTTGTTTTGCTTAATGATATTTCTTCATTTTGTTCTTCTGGAATATGACTTCAGGACTGTGAGCAAATAAGACAATTAAAGCAGCATTAAGGAGAATGGATGATGTTGAAGACTGTGTTACAGTAATTGTGTTGTCCAAGATAACAAATCTTGAGATTACAGTGATAAACATTAAGCCTTTCTTCAGTACTTTTCTCCTGGAAATGGACAACTTCAGGAAAATAAAAGTGTTTTAATTTTAAATAATTATATGTGACTGGTCACTTCAAAGAGGCTCCATTGAGGATGAACTCTGCTCTTTGGTGCCAGTTTCTAGCTGGGCTTAATGCATCTGCATTAACCCTTTCCCACCTAGAAACCTATTTTGATGTGTTTGTAGTCTCTTAGAAAGTCATATTTAATTGAAGACCTTTCTTACTAAATTAAGTTTTGAAGGCTTCATTTTCAATCCTTAAATACTGATGAGCAGGAATTAAAGGCTCTATAAAGGTCACAAATCCAATTATTATGCATATCAACTGGTCTTATTTTTACCGGATTTCAGTTACTCTTGCATAAAAACTGCTAATAACACAGCTTAGGTACAACGTTTTCAAGAATTATGGAAGATAAACCCGTTTCATAATTGGAAGAAATGTTTACATTTTTGCAGCTAACGTGATGTGTAGCCTCAGAGCGTTGACATATGCTAAAAAAAGCCAAAAGAAATTTCAATTTTAATTCTATTTTAACAACTTTTTACCAGCAGAAAGTAACTTATAAGATCACTACAAACGTTTTAACCATTTAGAAGAGACCTACTTTGTGAGTGATACCGGAAAACGTTAAAAGTCATCGTTATATTTTTGGTGACCTGAGTCACTATCACTTTCTCTTTCGCGAGTATTTAACAGCGATGTAAATAAAATGATTGTTTGTAAACACAATTGACTTGGAGGACACTTTATTTTGAGCTCAAAACAAGTTGTATTGCTTATATTTTTATTATTATGTCCAATAGCATATATATATTGTTTTTTGATAACCTTTATACATAAAATATGAAAAAAATATTTAAAAATCTGTAAATAATTACGTATCTTCACCTTTATAGAGCCTTTAAACAGCATAAAACCTGAACAGACTGCAAGTTACTCGCAGGCTGTTCTGGTTTTATGCAGTTTGCACATAGCCATTATCACTTTGCTTCTGAGTGGGAAAGGGTTAACTGGTGTCAAAAATTAGCCTGAGTAGTTTGTACAAGCTAATTGAGAACAAAATTATCTGCTTTTCAGTATTTTCTTTTTAAATAAAATTTTTAAGTTTCTTCTTGGAGAAAATCAAGTAAGCGAAAAGTAGCTGCCCCAATTAGCCTGTGCTGACGGCATATGCTAATCAAATGGGACATTTACATGCATTTAATCCCATTTCGTCAGAGGGAGGCTGAAATATAGTTTTGTCACTGAGTTACAAATAGTATTATATTATTATTTGATTTTGATTGTTGATTTTGATTGAGTACATTATAAATTCATACAATACAATAGTTACATTTTTATAGACATTGAATTGATTTCTGTGAATATGTTTGAATATGATTTCTTTGTCGTATGATTTTAATTACAATTATTATATTATTATTTGTAACTCTGTGACACATCCTCACTCTCCAAAACAATTTGCTCTGCAAATTAACAAAGCAAAGCTATATGAAAAATATTCAATTATTCAAAGTAAATTACATAAACGAATAAAGTCATTGTTTATAATATACAAACATACTCATAGAAGTTATTTCTTGAATTTCAATGTTCATCAATAGGCAAAGTCATACATTAAAATTGAACATTCTTTATAACATATATTTATAACAATAAATCAATAATCATTGATATGTCTTGTCTAATTAATATAATTAAAATCATACAACAAAGAAATAATACATATAAGGGCACAGATTTCCCCTGGTCCGGTTACAGTTTAAACCTGTTTAGTTTAGCTCGATTGCATAGAAAGCCTAAGGCTTATTCTTGACTGGCTTATTGGTACAAAATGGATGAAAAAAATATGTGATTTATTTTTGGTCAGATTGTCTATATTCAGTCCATATGTCATTTAACGAAGTGCATTTCATCTTAATTGTAGTAAATGAGAAAAGCATTATATTGATCCAACAGGAAAATATATTGTGCCAACGTAACATTACATTTAGTCGATCTGTCATTATAAGCTCTGTATTGATCAATATATTACGTGAAAACATTAACATTAAACAAGAACGGGTCTATAGCTGGGCACAGATGCCCCCACATTCCACATTCTTCTCAAAACTCCTCTCAGTGAAAAATCATTTATACTTGTCGTCATCAAATTACTTGGTTTTAAATCATATTAAATACAGTGGATACCATTTTTTTTGCAATTTTTTCTTCCATATGAGCAAAAAATTTGAATTTGTGTTTGAAATTTGTTATGTGTTGATTGTTTATCAGATGGAGTAGTGGGCCCTGTTTATTACATGCCAATAAACAAGTCCTTTGTGATAACAAAACAACCTTATACAAATCAATGTTTTTTATTTCTCTCCAATAAAAGCACAGAAACTCTTAAAAAATATGTGTTGATTACACATCATCTTTTATTATTTTTTTGCTCCCCTGCAATTCGACTGATAAAAATACAAAATCCGTGAAAAACAAAGATATATTTATTGATCAGTCTACCCACGAATTCAATGAAAAATAATGTCATAATATTGATTTTGAAGTCTGTCCTAATAAGGTGTTTTACGGTGAACTTTGATCTTTGACCTCTGTCACCTTGACATTTGAGGTAGGGAGACATGTGTTACAAGCACCATGTCATCTTGTGATGGTGGTAAATAGGTCATGGTAATTGATTTCAAAATCCATCAATACATGGCCAGGTCTGACAGGACATGTTAAATGCCAGGAGTCTTTTTATGGCAGTTGACATTTGTACTCTACGTTATTTCAAAATCCATCATTGTATGGACAAGTTTTGGCTGAGACATGAAGTTTTGCGCAGATTCAACAAGAAAATATCTAATGCCAATATTACCTTACACTTAGTTAAACTGTCACAAATACAGTGATGTGCCACAAGTGAACGTCAAAAAACTGAATGGCTGACGTCAACAATTATGCTTAATAAAACAAAGCGGTTTAAACATATTAAACATCAACCATTTACCTTAATATTTGGTTATATAGCCTTTCGATTTTATTACAAGTTTCTAATATATTCAACAGGAATGTTTATCCAGATGTCCCGAATGGCTGCCTCAAGCTTATTTTGTGTGTCTACGACATCGGGTTGATTTTTTAGTTGTCTTTTAAGCCTATGCCATACATTCTCTATTATATTTAAGTCCGGACTTTGGGCAGGCCAGATCATAGAATGAACTGGTTTACATCCCCAGCTCTATGTATCGGGGCGTTGTTGTCCCGGAATATGTACCTTCCATCCGGGAAATGGCTAGCTACAACGGGCCAGAGATTATCTTCTAGGATGGAAATATACTTTTCAGCATTAATGTTACCCTTTAGAACAGTTACAGTACTGACACCTTCGTATGTTATGCAACCCCATATCATCAAACTGAACTTAGGGGTTGGGGGAGTTCCAAGGCAACACAGTAGCCAATCTTCGCCTACCTTTCTCCAAATGAAAACCTTATTGTCGGTCCCGATATCAACTTTGCACTGGTCACTGAAGATCACCCTTTTCCAGTAATGGCCTAAAGTCCTCCTTCTGTTTGTTCTGCACCAGTTTACGCGATTCTTCCGGTCGATTTCTCGAATTTGAATCCGTTTTACAACTACACGCCTGTGATATCCTTCACTATACAATTTCCTCAGTAAGGTTCTTCTGGAAACTGTGTCGTTCCTATTTTGATTGAAATCTCCAGTTATGTCCGATAAAGTTCTTTTCCTGTTTTGTTTTACGATCCGCAACAATGCCAAACTTTCACGTTCATTTATTTTTGGCGGGGCTCCTTTTCTCATTAAGTTTTCAACACTATTCCGTGCGCAAAATATATTTATAATCCCAGCTATTGTAGTCCGTGGTATGCCTAATCTTCGGGAAATGTCTGTTTGTCGAAGACCTGATTGAAACAATGAAACAACAGCTGTTTTCGAGTCAGATGTGAGTTCTTTCCTTTCACCTACCATGACTGTTTATAACACGATTTCGGCTGCAGATTACGTCATATTCTAGATATAAATACGTCATGATGATGTCACGAAGCATAGAAAAATAATTGATTATAGGAAGGGATATAACCCTTACATTTTTATTTCATTTGAACGTTGTATATTTACTGCCCTTACCAATGCAGCCATTACTCAAAACGTTATGACGTTCACTTTTGGCACAAGTCTGTATATGAAGCATAAATAAATTTATATTCAGTCACATTTTAAATAAAATTTGCATTTTAATGTGTGATTGTGAAATAAAATTAGTAGAAGACATTTGAGTTTGGATTTAATAATTGCTCACAAATTCAACGTGAACTGGTGGCAGCAAATTTACCGCTGTTTGCCCAAACTAATCCATGTTGTTTTGGGCCATGCGATATTACTGACCGTGGGGAGAAAACGGTTACAAAGACAAAACATGAGATTTGTTTTTATTTGAGTTTTCGTACGAGAACCTATTCATCTTTGCATTCACACAAGTCTTGCACAATATTTAATATTTGTATTAAATAAAGGAAAGCCAAGAGAAATGTTTTGAATGGTAACAATTTTATACATTGTTATGGTGGCAGTGTTTTTTTCTCACCATTTTATGAAAGGGAAACAGTTGGATTAGGAAAATGTTGACATTTTGACTTAAATTTGGAAATTAGTGTGGTTTTTGTTTTGCTTAAAAATACTTCAAAATTGAGAATAATAGTGTTTTCACTGTATTGATTGACCTTGAAATGCTTGATGGGAGATGAAAAAAAAAAATTAAAAAAAATTGATCCTCAATTAGGAATTTAAGGTCCAATTTGGGAATAATATATGTATGTTTTCTATTGGGAAAGGGGTCCATTACAGGACCTGATTTTTAAAAAACAAATAACACTGGAGGGCAATGATTTGTTTTTCCCTTTCCTCATCTTTTGTTGATCTTTAATCCCACATTTGTTCTCAGTTGTCAAATTGTACCCAAATAGTTCAAATATTTTTAGGCAGATGAAGATTTGTTGATAAGCTTGTGAAGTGCCTCATTGCATAGTTCTGTATTGTATTACATGCAGTTCTAACAAAATTCTAATGATATATAAGGTGGTTCTAGGCTGTATATTGTATTAAAAAAAAATGAAATAAAACATCTGACAATGACACCAAAAAGAAAAAAATGCTTTGAAAGTTGACTGTTTTATAATTAGATGCACACAACCCAGATTAAAAGTCAGACTTGAAATTGTGAAGATAAACATTTATTTCAAGTTCCATCAAGATTGTTTCATAAATATGGCCTCTACTGTGAGCACAAAGTTTTTCTATTATCTTTCCTTTAGGTTTTGTTTTTTGGCGCAGGAGATCCAACCTCGAAATCGCACTAGATGTAGTCAAGACTAAGATTCTGACCAAGTTTCATAAACATAGTCATAAAATAGGCCTCTCATGTAAGTTCAAAGTATCTCTAAGATTTGAAAACATTCTGACCAAGTTTCATAAACATAGTCATAAAATAGGCCTCTCATGTAAGTTCAAAGTATCTCTAAGATTTGAAAACATTCTGACCAAGTTTCATAAACATAGTCATAAAATAGGCCTCTCATGTAAGTTCAAAGTATCTCTAAGATTTGAAAACATTCTGACCAAGTTTCATAAACATAGTCATAAAATAGGCCTCTCATGTAATTTCAAAGTATCTCTAAGATTTGAAAACATTCTGACCAAGTTTCATTAATATGAGTAATAAATGTGGCCTCTTAACTGATAAAAAATTTTTTCTCAGATTTAACCAGGTGACCTAGTTTAAGACACACAACCTCAATATTTTCAAGATAACCATTCTGAGCAAGTTTCATCATGATTGTATGATAAGTGTGGCATCTAGTGTGATAACACACTTAAAGTTGACACCCCACAGATACCAACACATGGTGACCAAAATAGCTCACCATAAGAACTTTTTGCTGAGGTGAGCTAAGAACAACAGTTAATCTTTGTTTAAATAAATTCAATTCTGAAGCTTCATTATTCACAACAACCTAGTATCACAGATTAAATCAATTACAGATTTACAAAAGCATTCAAACCAAAGGTACTGAAATTCAGAAATGCCACATAATTATTATGTGTCAACATAACTCCAATGACAAACCAAGTTCTATAATCTGTATCTGGCATGAATCCATAAGGCGTGAAGACCATTTGTGTGTTGTTCTGAGAAAACTGGGCTTAATTCATGTGCGTAAAGTGTCGTCCCAGAGTAGCCTGTGCAATCCGCACAGGCTAATCAGGGACGACACTTTCCGCCTAAACTTGATTTTTGGTAAGGAGGGACTTCCTTGAAACTAAAAATACCATAAAAGCGGAAAGTGTAGTCCCTGATTAGCCTGTGCGGACTGCACATGCTAATCTGGGACAACACTTTACGCACATGAATTAAGCCCAGTTTTCTCAGAACAACACGCATTTTATAAAGAATTTATCATGTTATGTCCCAGATACGAACCTTGTTAACAAGGCTGAGTAAACAGGTAAACAAGCAATGTGAAGTGTGCTGCATTTGAAAACCTGGATGAAATTACATAATTGTGTACACTTCAAACTACGAACAGGGACATAATGTTCTGCATAATGAAACTAAACATTTTGATTGTTTAAAATATATTATATATTTTTAATGTTGAAAAAGGAACATGTTAACAGTCTTCTTTGATGAAAGAGACTATCAGAAAACAAAGATAAAAGAGACAGATTAAGTGAGACCAATATGCAGCATACCACAAGGGCAACTGAAAATTTAGAAGAAGGGAGAGAAAATGAAACATGCATGCCCCCCATATGGGCTGTCAGTTGTAGTGGCAGCCATTAAATAAATACGTATTTTGTCACTGTGACCTTGCCCTTTGACCTAGTGACCTGAAAATTAAAAGGGGTCATCTGCCAGTCATGATCAATATATCTATGAAGTTTCAAGATCCTAGGCATAAGCATTCTTGAGTTATCATCCAGAAACCATTTTACTATTTCGAGTCACTGTGACCTTGACCTTTGACCTAGTGACCTGAAAATCAAAAGGGGTCATCTGCCAGTCATTCTCAATGTACCTATGAAGTTTCATGAGCCTAGACATAAGCATTCTTGAGTTATCATCCTGAAACCATTTTACTGTTTGAGTCACTGTGACCTTGACCTTTAACCTAGTGACCTGAAAATCAATAGGGGTCATCTGCCAGTCATGATCAATGTTCCTATGAAATTTCATGATCCTAGGCGTAAGCATTCTTGAGTTATCATCCGGAAACCATTTTACTGTTTGGAGTCACTGTGACCTTGACCTTTGACCTAGTGACCTGAAAATCAATAGGGGTCATCTGAAGGTCATGATAAATGTACCTATGAAGTTTCATGATCCTAGGCGTAAGCATTCTTGCGTTATCATCCGGAAACCATTTTACTGTTTCCGGTCACTGTGACCTTGACCTTTGACCTGAAAATCTATAGGGGTCATTTGCCAGTCATGATCAATGTACCTATGAAGTTTCATGATCCTAGGCATAAGCATTCTTGAGTTATCATCCAGAAACCATTTTACTATTTCGAGTCACTGTGACCTTGACCTTTGACCTTTGTGACCTAAAAATCAATAGGGGTCGTCTGCCAGTCATGATCAATGTACCTATGAAGTTTCATGAGCCTAGGCCTAAGAATTATTGAGTTATCATCCGGAAACCATTTTACTATTTGCAGTCACTGAGACCTTGACCTTTAACCTAGTGACCTGAAAATCAATAGGGGTCATCTGCCAGTCATGATCAATGTACCTATGAAGTTTCATGATCCTAGGCCTAAGCGTCTTGAGTTATCATCCGGAAACCATTTGGTGGAGGGACCGAACGACAAACCGACAGACGGACCAACCAACATGTGCAAAACAATATACCGCCTCTTTTTCGAAGGGGGGCATAATAATGCAACAACAGCAACAAAAGCACAGATGACTGCATAGCAAGTAGGAGACAGTAACAGGACTTATATGCAAAGGAATCTGATGCCTCCATATTGCCACAAAACTTTGAAATGAGCCTAACTTTGGAAAAGCCCAGAGGCCTTCATACTGGTAAAGAAGTAAAAGTATACGATGACATGATACAAGCCATACCACACACTAGTTTCTATTATTGTAAAATCTGCAATATCAGTCAATGACCATGTGATGATAAAATAAAGGTTTGTAATAAGTACTTAAACATTTGGAAAGACTGATTAAATTGCAACTCTATCTAACTTCTTCTAAAAATAGTTGCAATACAGGAAAACAAAGACACAAAAAAAGCACCTACACATTCTCTTTCAAACTCCTCCAGATCAGCGTCAGTTATTGAGGTAATCTTCACACGGAGTGTGCATCCCCGTCTTCTCACAATCACTGGCACCTCCTCTTCCAAAATGGTAGATTCTGTCATACTTCCAAAACGTTGGCCAGAATAACTTATCTCTGATTCCTTCCCTGCCATTACAATTTGTTCATCTTTTGAAACGTCTCCTCCATGCCTTTCCCCAACTTCTGTCTTTGACAGACTCAAATTACTGACAAGGCTTTCATTCAAATTTCTTTTTGAAATGTTACTTTCTTGAAGCCTAGAATTCTTCTTGTTTGACTGGTTTGAAACATTTTGTTCAAATAACCCTAGAGTGCTACCAGTCTGTTGAACTGTAGGTTTAAAACCAGGGACAGACAGAAGGGCTTCTGATTTATATACTGGTCCATTCTCGGTCACAACAATGGTGGGAGTTTTTGTCAACGGTGGTATTTGAAGACTTGAACGCTGCAAACATAACTTTTTCCTGTTTGAATTTGATTCTGTTTCATTACTTATACTTGAAATCCCCTTATCAGCCCCAGAAATACTGGGTAACACTGAACTAATACTAGGTAACACTGCACTATCTTGTTGGACTTTTGTTCCAGCAGTGATACTAATATTTTGAGAAGCAGTTGAATCTTTCGATTTCTTTGAATCTTTTTCAGATACACAAGGATTTCTGCCCAAATGACAATGAATACTTGGAAGCTTACCCAGTTTAGGTTCACTGGAAACCTTTGATTGAACTCTCAATCCCCCAATCACATTCTCAAGTAACTCCTCACAATTAGCACCTTTTTCCATTGAAAAACTGATAAAACAGTGAAAAGTATCTTCTCTCTACATGGGTACTTGATTCAGCATGCTACACAATGGATCATCATGGCACGATATTGTCAAGCTTAATAGCTGAATGCGTTCCCAATAGCAAGCTGAAGGTGAGGCCAGATTTCCAGATTTCCGATAGCCGTCAATGTGACATCCATCATATGTTACCAATATATAGGCACTACAAGACAACCTGATCTCGTCAAATAAAGCAATCCTTTTAAAAAGACTGTGACCTTTGAAAAATCTACCAAAGATAAGAATATTAAACAACAAGATGCTGCATTCAATTAATCAGTATTGATCCATTGGTCAAAAAGTGGGTCACTGTCAAGGTCAAAATTAGGTCAGGTGATGTGAGAAAGCTGCATGTTGAATGGAAGAATCAAAGCTTTTTTTAGTAAATACAATTTTTGTTAATCAAATGGTCAATTTAAGTTAACCTAGAATTTTGACCTTTAAATTGTCCTTCATCCAAAAGTAGGTTGTGTCAATGTAAAAGTGAAGTCAAGTAATTTGGATGCTTTGATTGGGTTCAATGAGATTAACCAGGCTTTATTGACTACACAAAACACAATTTTTTGGATAAACCAATATTTCGGGCCTTCTGCAATTTCATTAATTGGCCCACTCAAAAACATCAAAAACTAGGTCAATGTCAAAATCAATACAAGGTCAGGTGATGCTGGCACTTAAAGGTGTTTATAGATAATATACACTCAGTTATAATAGATTTGAACAAAGCAGTATTGATGTTATATAAAATGTGTCATTTTGGATTAACCAGGAGTTTTGACCTTCTGAATTAGTCCATAATGGTCAAGGACAAAGTCAAAATAAGGTCAGGTGATGTGGGTGTGTTAAGAGTGTTCATATATAACATTAGTTTATTTTCTAAGAATTGTAGGAAGCAGTATTGATGTTTTAGGAAATGTGTCATTTTGAATAACCTTGTAAACAAAAACAAAAGTTTTTAAAACTGTATTTTACCCAAAAAAAATGTCCCCCCATTTACAAAATTAGAAAAATAAAATATAAAATTTCTGTAAGTAAATATTCAAAAAATATATATATATATTATATAAAAACAAGAGCTGTCACCATAGGATGACATATGCCCCCTATAAACGCTTTGATAAAAGTTATGAGCATTTTTCGAAACCTAAGTGCAGATTTCAAAACCTTAACGCAGACCCTTAGTTCAAGGTCAAGGTCACAGGGGTCAAAATTTGTGTGCATATGGAAAGGCCTTGTTCATATTCACATGCATACCAAATATGAAGGTTATATCTCAAGGGACATAGAAGTTATGAGCATTTTTCAAAACCTAAACGCAGATTTCGAAACCTAAATGCGGACCCTAAGTGCAACATCAAGGTCACAGGGGTCAAAATTTTTGTACGTATGGAAAGGCCTTGTCCATATACATATGCATACCAAATATGAAGGTTATACCTCAAGGGACATAGAAGTTATGAGCATTTTTCGAAACCTAAACACAGATTTCGAAACCTTAACGCGGACCCTAAGTTCAACGTCAAGGTCACAGGGGTCAAAATTTTTGTGCGTATGGAAAGGCCTTGTCCATATACACATGCATACCAAATATGAAGGTTACATCTCAAGGGATATAGAAGTTATGAGCATTTTTCGAAACCTAAACACAGATTTCGAAACCTTAATGCGGACCCTAAGTTCAACGTCAAGGTCACAGGGGTCAAAATTTTTATGCGTATGGAAAGGCCTTGTCCATATACACATGCATACCAAATATGAAGGTTACATCTCAAGGGATATAGAAGTTATGAACATTTTTTGAAACCTAAACGCAAAGTGTGACGGAAAGACGGACAGATGGACGGACAGATGGACAGACGGACAGACAGACGAACGGATGGACAGACGGACAGACAGTCCCATCACTATATGCCCTCCTTCAGGGGCATAAAAAGCTTAATTAATTATCAATTTCATGAAAGAAAGCATTTTTTCACAGGTTGGTATATAATGATCACATTCTTTTTTGAACATTTGACTTTATTTACATTTTTCTATTCTGTGAAAGTCTTTATAAATTAGTAAATGTATGCTTAAATCATACAGTTTCAATTTAACATTGAATTACATATGTTATATCAGAAAACTGGAATACATTTTAATAACTGCAAGCTGTTAACGATTTCCTAAAATATCCCTATTCAAATTTCATTATACTGCTGCGCTATTCAGTCACATTCACTAAATAACTTCCCACAATTACCATTGCAGGTTTCCTTCACATTTCCTTCACAAATATTGTAACCTTCACTTCATTTTAATTTCATTGGTATCCTTTTACCATATCAAATATCAACTCCAAGCAACTCCTACATTTTAAATCCCATAAACTTTGTTAACTTTTGAAAAAATATCCAAAGAACTATAACTCCATGACTTGCTGTAGAAAACTGCAAGTGCACAATAATTATTGCATTCTGTAATCACTTTTAATCACAAATCTCCATCACCATTATCATAGCATGTCATCAATCTGTTTGTATACACTCACAATACACATCCATTACTTAACAGTTATCATAGTGAATCTCTATCCTTCATAACTTCACTTAAAATACAAACATCGTATTTCACCTCTTTCCTGTTTTGTCCAGATTTTTCTAAGTGCTCGATATATTGCTATACTTTAATTTAGGCAAATGATCCTGAAATTCATAGCCAGAAAAACCTTAACAATTTAAGTAACACTTGAGATAGGTTGTAAAAATGACTCACATACATGTAAAACAATAATGTCCTAGATCTACTTGTTTTATTACCAACAATCATGGTGTATTAAAAATAACATGTATGCAGTGTCATATGACAATTGTAATAAAGTCTCAGTAAGCAAAAGCAACCCCAATAGTCCCTAGCTTTTTTCCATGAGAAACTTCTTTTCTGTCTCTGCGTGCATGCTTATTGTTTTTTTTGTTTCTTATAAAATGATTAATTCTGACAATAAAGTTTGTACGTTTGTCAACTTTTATGAATGATTGCGTTTGCATTTTATTTTATATATTTATGTACCGCTAAAAACGATTCTAAAAGAGTGTGCCTTTTATGTTATATGTTATATTACCACATGTTTTATGTATGCAAATGTAATTGGTGTCAACGTAAATGTCAAACATGGTAAAATAAATGAGAAAAAACCATTCTTGTCAAGCTGGCTCAGATGTTTTACAGCTTTTATTATGCGTGTGCTTGTATAGAAAAATTGTGATAATACAAGTAAATATAGTATTTCAATCTAATGTTAAAAACAAACACTTTTTGCATTAAAAATAACCTTCATGGAAGATTATTACCTTGGGCATTTATTATGCCTCTATTACAATAAAGGTTAAAGCTATTTACACAGACATGCCATGAAAACCTTGAAACAATATATCTCAAATGGCAGTAAACAGTAACCAGGAAATAACTAGAGCTTTGTCACAGACATGACAAATACCCCCATATGCTGCATTGACACAGAATATTTTGCATGCTGTCTTCAAAAAACATGAGAAGCTCATTTATGGTGATTTTTAAGATTTATTATGCCATTATCATTTATGGCCATTTTGACCTTTGAACTCTTGAATTCTTTCTTTTGACACGCAGTTCAATGACTGTGAACAAAATTAATGTACAGAGTCACTTTAAAATCTCACAATGAATGACATAGTCATGGCCCAGACAAGCTCATTTATGGCCATTTTTGACTTTTGAACTCCAAGCGTGACCTTGACTTTGGAGAAATCGAAGTAATTCTTTGGCATGACTTATGGTCCAATGATTGTGAACAAATGTACTGAGTAATTATAAAATCTCACAATGAATAACATAGTTATGGCCCGTCAAGATCATTTATGGCCACTTTTGACCTTTAAACTCAAAGTGTGACCTTGACCTAAGAGATATCGACGTAATTCTTTCGCATGACAAACCGTCTAATAATAATTAACAAATGTCCCAAATGATTTTTAAATCTCACAATGAAGGACATAGTTATGGCCCGGACAAGCTCATTGATGGCCATTTTTTACCTTTGAACTCAAAGTGTGACCTTGACCTTGGAGATATCGACATAATTCTTTTATATTACAAACCGTCCAATGTTGGTGAACAAATGTGCCAAATTATTTTAAAATCCCACAATGAACGACATAGTTATGGCCGGTCAAGCTCATTTATGGCCATGTTTTACCTTTGAACACGAAGTGTGACCTTGACCTTGAAGATATCGACGTAATTCTTTCGGATGACTCACCGTCCAATGATGGTGAACAAATGCGCCAAATTGTTTTAAAGTCTCACAATAAATGACAAAGTTATGGCCTGGACAAGCTCATTTATGGGCAACTCCAAGTGTGACATTGACCTTGGAGATATCGACGTACTTCTTTAGCATGACACACCGTCCCATGAAAGTGAACAAATGTACCAAGAAAATTTAAATATTTAACAATGAATAACATAGTTAACGTCCAGACAAACTTTCAGTTTAAAACGCACTAAGTGACCCCGTGACCTAGTTTTTGACCCGGCATGAAACATATTCAAACTTGACCTAGACATCATCTTTAAGCCCCCATTACCAATGGTACAATGGTAATGGGTGTATAATAATGGTATGTTGTAAAAACTGCACAAGGGTTCAAAACGTAGGAAAACTAAATAATCAGACAATATTACAGTCCAGCATTTAACTGCCAGACTGTTTGACTTTTTCATGAGTCAGCAATCCTTGGTCATATCTATATTTTTTTCCATATAATATAATGACCCTAAATGTTCAGATTTGCTTAACCATGGCACAAGATAATGAAAAAATTAGTTTTTCAGATTTTATAGGACAAGATGCAGAGTATGCGTTAAGTTCATAAAAAATAATTAGCAGTAATCGTTCTAAAGTGACGAGATTTTCATTTTTATTCGAAATTTCACTGTATCTTTAGCAAGAAATTTCCATGCACTAGCTACTGTTAAATGGGATTATCCAGGAATCACTGGGGACATTGACCTACCAATGGGGTTGCAATAAATGCTAAATAATTCATCTGCCATACATACAGCTTTTACAAACTCTTGTCACACAAGGCTACGTCATTCAATAATTCATCTGCCGTACAGATTTTACAAACTCTTGTCACACAAGGCTACGTCATTCAATAATTCATCTGCCGTACAGATTTTACAAACTCTTCTCACACAAGGCTACGTCATTCATTAGATAAGCAAGAGAGGGAACCTTGTAGTTATTTACGCATAGAATGCACTCTTGACTGACATGAGTGTGCAAATACACAAACTGCAATGCAAGCTTTCTTAATATTAGATCGCAATTATTTTAGCTGCGCGCTGTGAAAAGGGGGTTTAATGCATGTGCGTAAGTGTTGTCCAAGATTAGCCTGTGCAGTCTGCACATATTAATCAGGAAAAACACTTTCTATTTTTATGATAATTTGTGTTTAAGAAAGTCTCTTCGTAGCAAAAATCAAGTTTAGGCGGAAAGTGGCGTCTCTGATTAGCCTGTGTGGACTGCACATGCTAATTTGGGACTACTCTTTATGCACATGAATTAAACCCCCTTTTCATAGAACGTGGCTCATTTATTTTGAATCATTTTTTATCATACCTTTACCCTGATATTGGCCAGATAACAAGGTGCCTGGAATACCTTTTTTGTATCAGGTTTGCAGGTATTATGTCTTCTGTATATAAAATTATGTTTGAAGGTATGATTTATTATTCAGAATCAACTATAAAGTCTCCTTTTGCAGTAGAAATGACTCAGATTCAACAAGAGTTTGATACCACATTTTATACACAAAAAGCAACAAAAACCGCTAAAAACATATTTTTTAAATATTAAGCACCGGTAAAGTGCACATAAAGTCATGATCAACACGAAAAACATCAAACATCATATTCATTCCCACAAAATTGCCAAGAAGCATCAATAATATATTATTATTTCCTTAAATGGGTGATCAGAATTATGATAAAACAAAACAAGAGGGCCATGATGGCCCTGAATCGCTCACCTGACTAACCAAATACAATTCTAACCCAGATTTCATCAAAATAAAAATTCTGACCAAATTTCATAAAGATTGGATAAATACTGTGACCTCTATTGTCTACACAAGGTTTTTCTAATATTTGACCTATTGATCTAGTTTTTGACCCCAGGTGACCTAAATACAATCCCAACCCAGATTTCACCAAGATAAATATTCTGATCAAATTTTATAAAGATTGGATAAAAACTGTGACCTCTATTGCCTACACAAGGTTTTTCTATTATTTGACCTAGTGACCTAGTTTTTGACCCCAGATGACCCAAATACAATCCTAAACCAGATTTCACCAAGATAAACATTCTGACCAAATTTCATAAAGATTGGATGAAAACTGCGACCTCCATTGTCTTTACAAGGTTTTTCTATTATTTGACCAAGTGACCTAGTTTTTGACCTCAGATGACCCAAATACATTCCCAACCCAGATTGCATCAAGATAAACAATCTGACCAAATTTCATAAAGATTGGATGAAAACTGCGACCTCTATTGTCTACACAAGGTTTTTCTATTATTTGACCTAGTTTTTGACCTAGTGACCTAGTTTTTGACCCCAGATGACCCAAATACAATCCCAACCCAGATTTCATCAAGATAAAGATTCTGACCAAATTTCATAAAGATTGGATAAAAACTGCGACCTCTATTGTCTATACAAGGTTTTTCTATTATTTGACCTAGTTTTTGACCTAGTGACCTAGTTTTTGACCCGAGATGACCCAAATACAATCCCAACCCAGATTCTATCAAGATATACATTCTGACCAAATTTCATAAAGATTGGATGAAAACTGCGACCTCTATAGTCTACACAAAGTTTTTCTATTATTTGACCTAGTTTTTGACCTAGTGACCTAGTTTTTGACCTCAGATGACCCAAATACAATTCCAACCCAGATTTCATTAAGATAAACATTCTGACCAAATTTGATAAAGATTGGATGAAGACTGCGACCTCTATAGTCTACACAAGGTTTTTCAATTATTTGACCTAGTGACCTAGTTTTTGACCCAGATAACCCAAATACAATCCCAACCCAGATTTCATCAAGATAAACATTCTGACCGAATTTCATAAAGATTGGGTGAAAACTGTGACCTCTACTGTCTACACAAGCAAATTGTTGACGGACTCAGGCACGCACACACGCACGCACATACGGACGCCGGACATCACACGATCACATAAGCTCACCATGTCACTTCGTGACAGGTGAGCTAAAAACATGTTACTGCCCTATCGGTTAAAATTTATCAGGCTCGGCATTAATGAAAAAATAGCTCATCTATATATATGTTGTTCTTTTATTCTAAGCCTCACCTTATATGTTACAAAACAATAGGGCAGTATCCTGTTATGAACACAAAACAATAAGGCAGTATCCTGTTATGTTACAAAACGCTAGGGCAGTATCCTGTTATACCTAATAGATAGTAAATATTCATGAAATAAACCTGTGCTTTGTGCTATTGATGGTCAATCTCTGTATCTGACATATACCTGGGTTTGTAACTTGATTAATTAAACTCGTGAAATATATACAATATAAAGGGCAATGAAATACTTGACAAAAAACAAAATGAAACTATCAGATCGTTATCAAATGCCACAGTTCTTTTTCATACAGTCTCTACATCAGAATAGCAGCAAGTCCTAGCTCTTTCTTAATATCATCACCCAGTCCTTGTTCTTGCTAGATCATTCCTGTAATCAGCGTCCATACATTTTTATCCTATGCCATTCCTGTCTTTTTTGCAAGAACAAAAAATATTCCCAAAATGAAGTATTCCCTTATGCAAATTCCTTAATTAGCAATGTTTTTTTTGCCCATAATGCAAAAAAAATCAAAACAAATAAAATATTACTTATTTTATATAATGTTGCAGACTTAAATAAGTCTGTGTGACACAAGTCTGTCAGTTCAAAACCTGAGAACATAAAGCAATATTAGCTCACATATAATATGTAGAACATGTAGAATACACAAAAAGATAGACAAGGAACATCAACTCCAACAAATGGGTACTTTATGAGATCCAGACAATGTTCATCACACCTATCCTAAGTTAGGCAACACATTTCTAAACTTGGGTTATCCTTTTAACATTCAAACATTCCAATAAACTCAGATATTGATCCAGACCAATAAATGACATTAAATTATAACAATATTCCTAAACAACCATATTTACTGATCACAACGTATGAGCAATATTGTTCAGATAAACCACACCACTATATTCCATTTAATCCATTTTTAATTAACGATCAGCTTAGCTTTTTGCATTGCAGCTGAGAACTACAATGTTTTTTGTAACACAAATAGATACAAAGTAATCTACTAGATCCAGCAGTGTTGTTTGCCAGCACTGATCACTCATGGCTTTGTACATCTGGTGAGAACAACCAGATTAATGGCGATATAAAACACACGCACATTCCAGTAATAGTTTGTGTTGTTATAATACCTGCAATGTGCCGCCATATTATTACTAGAAGATTTACTGATTTACTGATCATAAATATAATACACATAAATTAACAATGTTTTGGACTGTACAGAGAACTATAGAGTATAGCTCAACTATTGATAACATGAGCTCTGCGGTCAGAGACAGATGCCTCCTAAAACAGGGCCTTGACAACCATCATTCAATCCTTTGATGACATATCGAATGGAAACCGATTTAACACTAATTGTCACAGTGAACTTGACCTTTGAACTAATGACCCCAATATCAATAGGGATCATCTACTGTCCAAGTCCATTGCACATGGGAAGTATCAAGTAAATTGGTAAATTTGTTGACTAGTTATTGATCGGAAACGATTTTCACACTTATTGTGACCGTGACCTTGACCTTTGACCCCATTATCAATAGGGGTCATTTACTGTCCAAGGCCAGTGCTCATGTGAAGCATCCAGCCAATGGGTCAATTTGTTAACGAGTTATTGATCATCAACAATTATCACATTTATTGTGACGTGACCTTGACCGTTGACCTAGCGACCCCAATGTCAATAGGGGTCATCTTATGTCCAAAGCCAATTTACATGTGAAGTATTGAGTCAATTGGTCAATTCGTTGACCAGTTATTGATCTTAATCAATTTTCACATTCATTGTGACAGTGACCTTGACCTTTTACCTAGTTACCAAATTTCATTAGAGGTCATCTTTTTTCAAAAGCCCATGCACATGTAAAGTATCAAGCCTATCAGACACTGTGTTGTCGTGTTATTGATTGGGGTGTAAGGGGCATAATAATGCCTTTTGCTTGTGTTATTCAGAGGGTAGTTTTAATCATGATTATTTTACATATTTTATAGGATCATTGCCATTCAACAGTTTTTGCAACCAAATTTCCTACAGAGAAAAACCTAATGCAACTGGTATACATATTGTAACTCACTAAGGAGGGTTTATATAGAAACAATATTAGTTATACCAACCAAAGAAGTCTCTGTAAAATGATTCAGCCATGGTATTTATATTTTGTCCAATGCTTCTCAAGTGGCAACTAGTAATACCTCTGCAGCCATGACAGACAAACATGAGCAATCAAGGCTGAAGCCAAATTGGACATAGCCGCAGTAAATTAGTGTATGTCCTGATAATGACAGAATCAGAGATAGAGTCAGCAATATAGTGCCAAGCAATCATCTCCAAAGTTTTGGCATCGTTAGTGGGATAATATCTGTATAATAACTAAGAATGCATTTATAATAGCTGCAATCAAAACCTTTCAACATCACCATAACTTTGCCTTACGGTTGATTTATCCCAATGCCAACATTCACCTTGTGATTTTATGCCACATAATGTTTTTACTATTTATTGCTACAATCAACAAACAAAACACAGTTAACATTTTATTCAATACAGTACCTAAAATATATGAGGTCTAGTAAACATTAATTAGGATAGGCTTTGTAAACTTAAGCTGTCAATATATCAGTCCACACAGACTAATCAGGAACGACACTTTCCACTTTTTTGATATTATCTATTTAAAGAAAGTCTCTTCTTAGCAAAAATCCAGTTAAGGTGTTACATGCATGCATTAAATGTGCTTTTCATAAAGCATGGCTCATATGTAATTGATTATTTAATTGAGACTTTTTGTAACTTACTGCATGCTCCTGTGACCTTGTCCTTTGACCTCAAAATCAATTGGAATACTCTTCACATCGGGACACAAACCACCATACTTTTAGTTTATCTTAACCCTTTACCACTTAGACACATATTTTGAGGCATTTGTAGTCCCTTAGAAAGTTAATTTTAATTAAAGACCTTTCTAACTAGATTTAAGTTTTCAGGGCTCCCTATGGCTCAAAATTTTCTATAGCCAAATTTACCTTTTTATGTCTTAATTCTTATTAATGAGGATATTTTTTTGGTGATTATGTAGAAATCCTTGTAGCCAAATGTAATTTTTTGAAGCCAAATTTTCTTATTTGTAGCCATTGGCTAATTTGGCGAATGGCAGAGTAAGCCCTGAGTTTTAAAGGCTTCATTTCCAACAGGGTTCGCCAAAACTAGAAAAATCTGTCAGTCATTCGGACTGACAGTCTTGAAATTTTTGTCAGTCCGAAACAGTTTCTGTCAGTCCCACTGTCCGACTAAACTATAACAGCAAATCACAACAAAAGAAGTACCTTTTAGATGTTTATTGGTTTTGATCACATTAAAATACAATAAAAACATGTCCAATGTCGATATAATTAAAACCACATATAAACCAAAGGCGTACTTTTTAGACTCCTGTTTGTCAAACTGTTTTTAGCCTCCACAGCTCTACAAATCCGTGTTCTTGAAAAGTTAGGGGGACATCCAATCAAGGTTGACTTAAATGCACACACCCATTCACACTACTTTGGATGACTTCAATTTCTGTTTATTAGCCAATTCACAAGGTCTAAAACAACACCTATTGTTAAAATATTTTCTCTTAGCTGAGGTGGTTGATTTTCAAGTTCAATTAAACATTGCCTGTTAAAACAAGTTTTCATGCGGTTTTTGTTGTGGAGAAATTAAATGGAACAAACAAAATGGCGGACGCACTCGGTTGCTTTTTTTAACAAAGACCATTGATTTTGAACTCGGATGTGATAGTCAAAATAAATCCAACTTAAAACAACAAAATGAAGGTAAGAAAAAAAGGATTTTGACAGAAGTTGAACAAAAAGCATTTACCTTCTATTAATCCAATAGCACATAATACAATTTGAGTGATCTTTTTGAAACCATTTTTCATCCGATTGTGTCGGTCAGTCGGACCGATTATCTTAAATCACTTGTCGGTCCTGAGAAAAATTTGCCCTGTTCCAACCCTTAAATATTGATGGGCAGCTAACAGCATAAAACCTGAAAAGACTGTGAGTTACTTGCAAGCTGTTCTGGTTTTATGCTGTTTGCACATAGCGATTTCCACTTTGCTTTGTGGGAAAGGGTTAAGTGATTACAATCTCTAGATAGTGTTTGGGAACATTTTCCATGTAACAAGCTCCTTTGACCTTGATACTTCTGACTCAGGTTGACCTCAAAATTAATAGGCTTCTTTCATATATCCATCATATTTAATTGGATGATATCATACCAATCAAGATGAAAGTAGGTCAAAGTCTTCTATATATATCAAATGTAAACAATTATCATGTAATAAACTCCTATGACCTTGACCTTTGTACTGTTGACTTTGGAATGAGGAAAAAACAAGTCTGTAAGTCTACCAACAGATTACAGTTATCTTGGGTACATAAGTCTTGATAATCAAAGTCCAAAAATAGACACAAACTTGATTTTTTTTATTATTATTGTTTACCTTTGACCTTGAAGGATGACCTTGACCTTGAACTTCCACCACTCAAAATGTGCAGCTTCATGAGAACGCCGCTTTGAAATTATATTTTTTTTAAATTGATGTTTGACCTTGAAGGATGACCTTGACCTTGAACTTCCACTACTCAAATGTGCAGCTTCATGAGAATGCCGCTTTAAATTAAAAAAAAAAAAGTGACCTTTGACCTTGAAGGATGACCTTGACCTTGAACTTCCACCACTCAAAATGTGAAGCTTCATGAGATACACATGCATGCCAAATATCAAGTTGCTATCTTCAATATTGAAAAATTATGGCCAATGTTAAAGTTTTCGGACGGACAGACGCTATATATTTGAAATTTGACCTTAAAGGATGACCTTGACCTTCACCTTTCACCACTCAAAATGTGCAGCTCCGTGAGATGCACATGCATGCCAAATATCAAGTTGTTATCTTCAATATTGAAAAAGTTATGGCCAATGTTAAAGTTTTCGGACGGACAGACGCCATTTATTTGACATTTGACCTTGAAGGATGACCTTGACCTTTCACCACTCAAAATGTTCAGCTCCATGAGATACACATGCATGCAATATATCAAGTTGCTATCTTCAATAGTGCAAAAGTTATGGCCAACGTTAAAGTTTTTTTTCGGACAGACGGACAGACTGACATACACACATACTGACATACTTACTGACGGACAGTTCAACTGCTATATGCCACCCTATTGGGGGCATAAAAACCATTGCTGAAACAAGAATATCAGTAAAACTGATGGATGCTCCCCAATGATGCTTTTTTAATATATGGTTTAATTGTGTGGAAAAAAGTGTGACCTTGAGAAAATTTATAATTAGCCTCAGTGACCTTAACCTTGACCCCAGAGTGACCTCAAACCTCATCAAAAGGTAGAGGTCCATGCAAGGTACCTACATGCCAAATATGTGAGAGATCGGTAAAATATTGAAGGCGCTATGAGAAATTGTAACAAAATTGTGACAGAAAAATGTATTATTAGCCTCAGTGACCTTGACCCCAGTGACCTCAAACATTATCAAAAGGTAGAGGTCCATGTAAAGTACCTACATGCCAAATATGTAAAAGATCAGTAAAATATTGAAGGCGCTATGAGAAACTGTTACAAAAGTGTGACGGAAGTAAGTAAGGAACCCCAAGCTGGCAACTCAGTATATGCTCCCCACATACATATTTATATGGGGAGCACAAAAATGTGTGAAATGAACTGATCATATACTGCAGACAAGCACCGGCATGTCTTTAAACTTTCTCCATAACATACCTAGCACTTTAGCACTGTCTGATCAGTGCCAAACAACGGGCATAACAATCATAAACTCAAGTGCAGAGTACAACCCAGGGTTCAGAAAAGTACACTGAAACACACTGAAACATAGGGTAATCTCTCAGAAACTGCTTTCCAGGAACCCTCATGGCATTCCTGACTTTTGTGTGGCATTCCTGACTTTTGCGACTGTCTAGACTACAATATATGGTAGATCAATTAATTCAAGGTACACCTAATTGCCAATTATTACAGTAAGCATTTCTTGCCCTTCCCACCCACCCCCAACCCCAAACACGAACAATTCTGCCAAGCCTCTTAAAAGTATCTTTATCCCCACGCTTTTTGAAAAAAAGATGGGGATATTGTGGTTATCTCCGCCGTCCGTCCGTCCGTCCGTCTGTCTGTCCGTCCGTCCTGGCCACTATCTCCTCCTACACTAAAAGCACTAGAACCTTGAAACTTACACACATGGTAGCTATGAGCATATGTGCGACCCTGCACTATTTGGAATTTTGATCTGACCCCTGGGTCAAAAGTTATAGCGGTTGGGGTGGGGCCGCGTCAGAAATTATCACTCATTTTTTTAGGTTATTTTACATTTACTTCTTTATTTCTACACCGATTCACTTCAAATTGATACTGGACCACTCTTATGACAATACGGTCAATCTCAACCATGCATGGCCCCATTCCCAACCCTGGGGCGCCCCGCCCACATAGGCCACACCCACCAAAAATTTCCATTTACTATAATTTTTTCATTTCTATACGGATTCACTTCAAATTGATACTGAACTTTTGTTATGACATTAGGGTCAATCTCAACTATGCATGGCCCCAATCCCAACCCTGGGGCGCCCGCCCACATAGGCCACACCCACCAAAAAATTCCATTTACTATAATTTTTTCATTTCTACACGGATTCACTTCAAATTGATACTGAACTTCTCTTATGACATTAGGGTCAATCTCAACTATGCATGGCCCCATAACCAACCCTGGGGCCCCGCCCACATAGACCACACCCACCCAAAATTGCCTTTACTATAATTTCTTCATTTCTACACCGATTCACTTCAAATTGATATTGAACTTCTCTTATGACAATACAGTCAATCTCAACTATGCATGGCCCCATTGCCAACCCTGGGGCGCCCCGCCCACATAGACCACACCCACCCAAAATTGCCTTTTACTATAATTTCTTCATTTCTACACCGATTCACTTCAAATTGATACTGAACCTCTCTTATGACAATACGGTCAATCTCAACTATGCATGGCCCCATTACCAACCGTGGGGCCCCGCCCACATAGACCACACCCGCCCAAAATTGCCTTTTACTATAATTTCTTCATTTCTACACCGATTCACTTCAAATTGATACTGAACTTCTCTTATGACAATACGGTCAATCTCAACTATGCATGGCACAATTACCAACCCTGGGGCGCCCTGCCCACAGATGTCACACCCACCCAAAATTGCCTTTTACTATAACTTCTTCATTTCTACACCAATTCACTTCTAATTGATGATGAACTTCTCTTATGACAATACGGTCAATCTCAGCTATGCATGGCCCCATTACCAACCCTGGGGCACACCTAGGTCAAACATTCGGCGTGGGGATACGCGTCGGCCTCTGCCGCGCCATTTCTAGTTGCAATTAAGTTTGTTTTTTGTGATATGGTTGATTAGGAATTGTAATTAGTGAAATCATAAGCTACACAATACAGAAAAACTCATTAATGCAGTACAGACACAGACAGACCATACGTCTTGTAATACGCCTTAGGAAATATACATTCAATATAATAATCTCTTATTCAAACCTCTTGTGAATTCTATCCAAAAGACCAAAACTGACAAGCAATTTGCTACAATACTAAATCAAAACACAACCAAAATACATTTTAGGGAATGTGATCATAAAAAATATTCAGCACAAAATCAGAATGATACTTTGTGGAAAAGGCACCATTGACGATTTCTTGTGTAAACCCCAAGGCAATCACTGGGTTGGAATACATTTCTTTTGAAAACTCAAATGGCATCACTTGGGGTGGCATAACAATGGTCCATTTGGTGGCTTGCCTGCACGAACATCTTAGACTGTGTAGACTGCACAGGCTACGGTGGGACAACACCTTATGCACATGTATTAAGCCCAGTTTTCCCAGAATGAGGATTGTTATAAAACTGGGTTTGCAGGCTCATTTGCCAGTTCTAAATTATGGTAAGGAAAATTTGCAAACATAAGCAAAATATCTTTCATGAACTGTTGCATAACATTTCCCATAAAAGCAGCAGGGAATGCAATTTCATGGATGCAACAAAAACTGAAATCATCTGAACAATCGAAAAAAACTGATACTTCCACTTCTAGTTATGCCAGTACATGTGAATATATCACTTCACTAGACAGAACAAATTACATTTAACATAAAACTTCTCATTTTCTTTAAAGAATTGGCATATTATTTTAACAAAATGCTGCATTATATTTCCCATAAAATCAGCAGGAAATGCAAATTCATGGATTAGGCCCAAAACCTGAAATCCTCTTAAAACTGGCAAAAACTAATTCTTCCACTGCTTGTTGTGACATTAAATGTCAATATAGTAAATGTCAACATATCTGTTCACTAGACAGAAATAATGCTATTACATCAGAGTTCTCAACAATTGTGAATCTTTATGATACATTCTAATTGGAAAGTCCAAAATTAGCATAGATAACAATAACTGTTAAGTTACTTATAACAGCCAATTATTCATTGAAACATAAATTAGGTGACTTAATCGTGTCTATAAAATCCACTCGTTTCAGTCATTTTATTATAAATATCTTTATTTAAGATACACATAAAAAAGCAGTGCACCACAACCCTTACATTTTCCCTTAATTTCAATTGGATTTAATGCAGATTGTTTTTACTTCCATATTTTTAATTCCTATATCTTTGGATATCTATTTGTAAAATGACTGATTAAATTATTGGTGTGTTTCTCATGTGGGAGTCTGGTCTCCCTTCAAAGAATAATATTTTGATATATCTCCCTTTTCAAACCTTAGTATGTAATCGTAAGGATTGGTTTTGTGTTACATGCAAGAGAAAGGTTCGAGTCTGATTTCTCTCACCTCTTCATCAGTGGTGTCTGCCTCACGAGCCCGTCTAATGGCCTTGAGAAACCTCTCCAGGAGCATTGGGTCCACAATCGAGTACTGATCTATCAGGTCTTGTCGGCATAGCAACCTGAAGGAAAACAAACACTGACATTAGAAATACAGGTCCACAATCATGTACTGATTCATCAGGTCTTGTCGGCATAGCAACCTGAAAGAAAAAAAAACACTGACATTAGAAAAAACAGGTCCACAATCATGTACTGATCTGTCAGGTCTTGTTGGCATAGCAACCTGAAGGAAAACAAACACTGACATTACAAATACAGGTCCACAATCATGTACTGATCTATCAGGTCTTGTCGGCATAGCAACCTGAAGGAAACCAAACACTGACATTAGAAATATAGGTGCACAATCATGTACCGATCTATCAGGTCTTGTCGGCATAGCAACCTGAAGGAAACCAAACACTGACATTAGAAATACAGGTCCACAATCATGTACTGATCTATCAGGTCTTGTCGGCATAGCAACCTGAAGGAAACCAAACACTGACATTACAAATACAGCTACATGTGCATATGAGCACACACACCATTTTGGTGCGATAACCACATCAAAACTCAAGTTATTCACTGGAAAACAGTTTTTGCAATTTAAATACAGGTAAAACTCACAGGCTGTTCTGGTTTTATGCTGTTTGCACATAGCCATTTCACTTTGCTTCTGAGTGGGAAAGGATTAACATACAGAGTGCCAGAAGATGAATAAGTTCATTACAACACATTTTCATCATTATGAAAGTTTCCTGTATCTTATATGAGCATTTTAATGATGTGTTTCCCAACAAAAAGTCATCTAGTCTCTAATCAGAACTGAAAATATTCAGGGTTTAGTATTATATGTCTTACATAAAGTTGTTCAAATTGTAGTACACATTCAGCAATTCATTTTAAAGAAACAGTCCGTACCAATAGAACTAAGTCCAATTTGACCTTTTACATCAAGAGCTTTTAGGCAGGGAAATGAATTTCACACATAACAATAGACCAGTTTCACAATACTACCCCTGTTGCTATTTTAAGATATCATGTGACAAGTCGAATTTCAGAACGAGGCTGAACGTGTATAGATCTTTTGCGGAGAAAATCGATGGTTATAAACCAGTTGAATTTTATTTATTACATTTGCGATTTTTATGAGTATTGACACTGGTAAAAATAACGACAAACATATGCATACATGAATGTGTTGTTTAGTCAATACATTGATGAGGGGTTATAAAATAAACATTCTCATACCTAAGTAATATTTCAAAGACATAGTGTATATACATTTTATTTAATCTTGATTCAAATTCAAGATACCCATTGTCATCAGAGCAAATGTGATCTGAAGAATAAAAATTGATAATTGCACAAAACAAAGATATACACAAGTCGTATAACACAAAACGCTATTATATAACTTAAATTCTCAAAGGTATGTTTGTTGGTCTGTAATATTTTTCACGAACGATCGAACGTGTAAAATGTGTGTGGACTCAATCATAAGAAAAAGCAATAGAAAATGCAAAGCACATGAACTATTTAAATGTTATGTCATTTTCTTTTAACTTTAAGTAATGTTCTTTTACAGTAAAAGACAATATTGAAAAATTCTTTTATACAGGTGAAAACAACGAAAGTGGAGCAAACTGAACTGTCTATGCATGCACATTGATTTCTCTTAAAACGTGATTATGGGTGATATATATATATGTCACTCCATGTCATAAATCTCTCTTGTGTGTGTGTGTGTTTATTTTTCGGAAACATTCTTTAACCCCTTTGTGGTCAATGAAAATGCTTGTTTTAATTATGTTCTTCCATACACTAACGAAAACTCTTTATAAGACTATGTAATGACGGAGTTATATTTTAGCGGTACATGCTAAATAGGTTTCGTGTTTAGCATAAAAGTTTAAAAATATCTCAAATGTATTTAAGAGTATTAAGCACTAAATTATGTATCCGAAAATTCATACACAATGAAAATTGTTTCTACGCTAATTTTGACAAGGCGGACATTCGTTAAAATGTTGTTTCAACTACCCGGACATTCATTCCCACGCTATTTAGACATCCCGGACAATCGTTCCAACATTATTTTGACAGACCGGACATATACTCCTACATAGTTTTAACGCACAGATTTCTGCAAGGTTTGGCAAATTACAGATCAAAGTGTAAGTCGATATATTCGAATATATTTTAACGTTCAGGGGTTCCGCTGTCGATCGCCATTGGCGCCAAATGGCGCTTAATTTTTTAATGTGGCTCCAATTTTTTTAAAGTGGCGAATTAAAAAAAATCGGTAAAATCCTATCCGAAAATGTTCTGCGAGTCGAAAGCACGCGACCGAGCATTAGCGGCCAGCGTCTGTCAGTTGTAAATATTGATTTACGACGATGTAAGCGACCTACAGTGCATGGTGCATTAGAAATCATCGAAGCGTGTGTTACAAACGGTGTTTTTACTGCTATTGTCAAGTTTTATGGGGGTTATTATCGGATTAACGGCTCCTTTATGATATTAAGCAATAAGTTAAGTAACACGGGAACAAACTGTCACGACGATCAATAATTATAACGATTATTAGGGCCGCTATTTCTTTGTTAAAATCAAAACCATGGGGCTGGCAAAAGCATTTAATTTCTCCACATCAACAATTAAAAACTTGTTTCAACAGGTATTTGTGAGCATTTTTGTTTAATAGATTCATTATTGTAATGTTTTGGGAAGGATATAAATTGATTAAGATAACAACAATTTTTGAATTAAATATAAAACATTCAGTCGATGTACTTTATTTCGGATATGTTAAATTCGGACATTTAAAGATAGGGACATTAATGTGTTGGTTTGATGTTGATAGTTTGTAAAAATATGTTTTATGCTATTTCAGGCAACTAGAATGGATGGTGGCAATTATCTGGGCCTTTCTGTCAGGAAAAAGGCGTGAACAACAGTCATTTAATTGAACCTGGAAATCATCCACCACTAAGAGAAAACTTGTTAACAACAGAAGCTGATGTATATGTCCAAATGACCAAATATAACTGTTAAACACTTTGAAGTGAGATGCTTTATTTTCTGATTCCCTTTCAAATGATGAACATTGGTGTGATTTTATGTTTAAATAATTAATTTCGAAACATTTATGCAGCATACTGTTTAATACATTGATGTTAACATTATTATATTATTTTGGTTATCTGTGTTGTTTATCAAGTTGAAAAAAATGTTATTTATATACAAATAAAGCTTATTAAGACTTATGAAGGTATGGCTTATGAAGGTACTTATTAATTTATCTATGAAATAACATACTTTTTAAAGTGATAATATAGTCAATGACATTAATGTAGTAAGGTTTCTTAAAATGATTGTTCTTATTAATAAGGTGGAATAACCGACAGTATTCACGCCGCGAAAAAGTGGCGACAACTTTTTTTGGGCCAGTGGAACCCCTGAACGTTATCATTCTCATGATCACGATAAATTCGTACAACAATATTAAGTATAACACAAAATTTGAGATTTTTTAAAAACTTTTTTCCAATGACATTAAAATACCGGATAAAATGCCCAGAGTACTAGAATCATATTATTTTGATAAAATGTGATAATAATGACCGGGATATCAATTTTTCAGGAACGAATCTCCGGGCTGTCCAAATAACAAAGGAACGAATGTCTGGGCTGTCAAAATTATGTAGGAATCATTATTTGCATTGTCAAAATAACGATGGCACGAATGTTCAGGTTGTCAAAAAACATAGGAACGAATGTCCGCCTGTGTGAAAAAAAGGCTAGGACGAATGTCCAGCATTCACTGTATTATTATGATTAACTGGCTAATATCTATACAGTATTTAGTTTGAGTATTTGGCGTTACATTAGTCTTAGAAATGACTATGTTATGCTTCTACCACGAAAAGACATTGGGGTACCATACATGGTTTTCAATGACCAGGCATCTACAGTACACTCCACGCGTTTTCCCCAATTTCCCTCCATACTCCGCGGTGATTGACCTGGAGAAAGATTAAGAAAATCCCGTCAGACGTGGCGTTTGCATGATTTTGGACGCGGTGGTTAAGGATCGGCAAAACTGATAAGCCGACGCGGCGGCCCTCGGCGTTGGCAAAGTGGGGGAAACTCCGCGTTTTACGAGATAACGATCAATTTAATTTTGTTTGACTTCCTGATTTTCAAATAAAATTACATTTATTAAAAGTACATACATGTACATGTAGTATAATATTTACAATTAAAAAAAAAACAACCAAGATAGATCGATCCCGACGTGATTGTAGAAGTAGTTGTTGTTGTATAGAAAACTCGTTGATTTACGACAAACAAAACGTCGTCTTTTAACTAATACTTACCAATTAATATAAACACAGTTTGCAACATTGTTTTTATTTTGATAATTTAATCCAAAGTTTTCATGTTAGCAGGTGATTTTCTATACTGAACATGTAAACAAATGACCAAGGACCCTAAAAATCTCGCAAATCTGTGTAATTTGACAGTTTGACGTAATCAAAGAAAAGCCGCTTCCTGTCTAAAGGCATAACTTACTCAAGTAAACAGGTTCAACAAATGCATAAGGAATGGTTTTAATTGTCGGAACAAAGTCAATTCTCTGCTCACTAATGCATTTATTTTCTCTTTGAAGTTAGGTTATTCCATTGATTGCTAAAAGAAGGTGGTAACTATTGAGTTGATAGTTGCATTTAATATTCACAGCTGTATTCTTGTTGCTTCGACATTCAAAACAATGTTTACCAGTAATTATGGACCAAATCGGCAGAGTGACATTCACACATGTTAATCCCTTATGTCAAAACACCGCAGACAGCAGTCTACACAGTAGGTCAGTAGACAAGCTTTGTGTGTTTTCATAACGTCAAACACTTAAAATCCAGTTCTGCCCAGATGTCTTCTTTAATCAGTTTACAATACAATTACTGTTAAAATAATTACTCTACTAAAATACCGGAACGATAAAGATTTGGCGTGTATGATTTGCAACAAAATTCAATGTTCTCTGCGCTATAAAGTTTGTATTAAAAAAATCAATACACGCACGCTTTGCAGGAGTATACCTTGTACATTGCAGCATAATTTTCGCGCGCTTTTGTCGGGAAATATACATGATACTGTATATTGGAAGCATTTGTAAACGTCGTGTTAACATTAAAAATCGTAGTGTGTTTCGGATTACTAATTATTATTCTCATTTGGAAATTTTACGGACCATTTTTTCTTGTCTTATATGTGTTATGATTTAAATATTAATTTGTCAAATGTCTTATATTCATTCATATTGTAGACGTACCTGTGAATTAAAAAACATAATTTTTATACGTATTAATTTTCTATACATTTATCTTTTTTATACATGTACTATAGTATTTAAACAATTTATTATAACAATGTTTTTATTTTTGGCATGCCCAGTAGCACACTGCTAACGCGGCGTTGCGGGGCGGTCACTGATAAGAACGGAAATTGTCTGCATTTACCGACTAGGCTAAAGTAATACACGCCGCGGGAATAAGAGAACGCAGCGTAACGCCTAGCTTTTTATCGAGTTCACCTCGCTCCCTCAACGCCACATGAACACTCGCTAGCAGAAAAAAAAACGCGGAGGGAGTTTTTTTTTTGAAAACGCGTGGAGTGTACTGTACCACGGGTAGTATATGACACCATGCTGTTATTTAGTTTTTGTCGGCACAGTATCTGATAATAACGAGATAATGGGATTATCCGAAATACAGGGGTTATTAAACCGTAACAGATGTATCAATAAACAAGATAGATCTTTATTCAAACAGCGCGATAAAAAGCTCTAACAAAGCGTGTCAAATGTGTGAAAAAACAAGAAGAAAAACAAGTACTTTTAGGCCACAACAAATTGATTAAATGTTCGATGGATTCGCAGCACCTATAAATCTTAAAACTAAATAAAAATATTTTTATTTTTATTTTGCGCCCGCTGCAAAACAATTTGCTGCGCACCTGTTTATTAAATGATTTAGTTTTATTTAGCCTACGTATTTAACGACATAGAATGATATAACGCTCTGCGTTATTACATTGGTTTATGGTAAAAACAAATTACAGCGTTCGTCTGTCTTGTAATGTCAGCAAAAGACACAAATGGAAATGTTAATTTTCCACCGGGGCAAGTAGTCATTGCATCACATATGATTTGAGTTATTTTATAATTTCAACCGTATTTACATCAGGATTTGAAATGTCGCTGGTATGCGTTCGATTGGTAAAAATCTGCAATAAAATTGTTGGTATTGATTAAGTTTAAATATTAAAAATTAACATGCAAAGGAGTGTCGCCGTTGAACAGGACAAAAAATGTGGAGTATTATATAAATTGTACGAGCCACCTATCTTCTAGTTCAAACTGTTAATGGCTAAGTGTAAGTTGTACATTATGCCCCTTAAACATGAATTTAGCATAAGTAAGAAAGTGAAGAAACTTTCTGGACCTTAACAACTTAACTGGCATTTGATTGACTTTTTTATATATTAAAATACTCAATTTTAACTACCCATTTCTTTTTTTACTTTTTTACTTTTCAAAACTTAAACTTCTAATTTCTAATTTTAACAGTGCTTAAATAACAAAAGTAATGCATCGAGTATTGTATAATACCATAACCTATGATATTCAGAACTAATAAATATTCGAGATGTTTCGTATCAGTGTTTTTTGCCCAAAATAACAGACTCTTATAGGCTGTGTCCAAATTGAAAATTGTACAAAAAGCTGTTTCCCAAAAAGTAACCTTTTTTCCTTTTAAAAGTCACGCCAAAATTTCCAAAAAATAAGTCAATTTTTTTTAAATAAACTCAATTGGTTTATTGAGTTTATCATACAGCAGTTTAATTACCCTAGCACTTCATAATATATATTTTAGAAAGCAGTTAAACATGCACTTATTAACAATTGGTATACTGTTATCTATAATCATAATACTAATGATTTAATATTCCCAATTTCATGGTTTATTGCACATTATCCCCAATCAAAAAGGCACAGGCTGTAAAATATGACGCAAAGAAAAATCACTGCTCATGCTTGATATTTGTTGTATTATTTATTGTGTCATGTTATTAAACCATCATTGACAGAAAACTGAGCTTCTTATATAACTTTGATAATGAAAACTACATGCACCGTGTTAAATTTAAGTAATCACTACCTGGTGTGAGAAAGCAGAACAGCTATTAGAGACTTTTTATCCCCCGCCATAGGCGGAGGGATATTGTTTTGGCGTTGTCCATACGTCCGACCGTCTTTCCGTCCTTCCCGCACTTTTGTGTGCGGAGCAATTTCTTGGAAGTGCTTTGGCGGATTTCATTGAAACTTGGTTTGCGTATATATATGGATAAGCAGATGATGCACGCTAAATAGCATTGTACACAATATGTTAATAACGGAGTTATGGCCCTTTGTATCTTGAAAAAATATCCGGAGCCATATCATGGAAGTGCTCTGGCGGATTTCATTGAAACTTGGTATGAGTATAGTATATATATGGATAAGAGGAGGATGCATGCCAAATGGCATTGTACACCATTGGGTAATAATGGAGTTATGGCCCTTTTTCTCTTGAAAAAAATCTTTTTTGTGTGTGTCCGGAGCCATATCTTGCAAGTGCTTTGACGGATTTCATTGAAACTTGGTATGAGTATGTATATGGATAAGAGGATGATGCACGTTGGCGTTGTCCATTCGCCCCGAAAACTTTTGTGTCAAGAAGTATATTTGCGGGGGGGATATCAATTTAACGAATTTGCTTGTTTTCTTTATTTTTACAAACATTTGACAAGGGCTTAAACTCAATTATTACTTCTAAATGATCTTGTACTGGTATTTTGCAGATATCATGCATCTATTTGGCAAAATATATCAATTGACATAGACAATGTATGTATTTTTTATTTTTCGCTCGCCTGTGATTTAACAAAAAATAGAATAAAAATAAATTTATTTTTATTTCGCTCGCTCGCTCCATTTTTGGGAAGCAAAAATCCGTAGAACATATCATAAATTTGTTGTGGCCTAATCAAGACAATTTATTTAATGTTTTGACACTAATAATGTCAAGTACATATTTATAACTTATTCTGACAATGTCATATTGTGTTTTTTAAATCATTACATCGCCGAATGTTTAAAAGAGTGAAAGGTTGAAATTAGATGTGGCGATGCGTGGGACTATTGGATATTTATACACGTTCAGCCTTGTTCTGGAGTTCTGCGAGTCACGTGACTTTGCGCTCTTATTAATTTTGGTCTATTGTGAAAAGGGTCTATTCAATTGTTGAAAATGTGTGCAAATACTTTAAAATTAAGTCTGGACCATCTCTGATAAACAAACATATGCACTTACATTCACAATACAATTGGGACTGCTATATCAAGCTATAGAGCTTACCGAAGAGGGCTCGACAAAATCACATTTGAACAGATGGGAAAAACTATGATGGAATGTCTGCCAAATACTGGTAAAACATATTTGTAGATCATCAATAAGCACTAATCAGGTCTATGTGCACTATAATTACCGCAAAACATTCATGTTATTAGAGCACAGTCTTACCAAAGATATTACATTATTCAGCTTATATATATATATAATACATAACCTGAAAAAAGGTTTATAAGGGAAAAAGTACATTCCAGTAACATCTTGAGTTGTATATAGTTTCAAAAGTGTGATTACTGTTACACGGCTGTTAATCACAGGCGCCACCTCTTATTTGAGATGCCTTAATAAATGAGCATATGATACTTCCGAGGCGGCGCTACCAAACTTTGAAGCTTTTCAAATATACTGAGAATTCTACAGGGCAAGTAGGTTTTATATACTTTATTGATATATTTCGCATTTGTTTTAAAAACTGGTGTTGAAGTGTGATTCAGCAAATGTCGAGAAACATACAATCACAAGCCTTTCAAACATAAAGACTTTCATAAGTTGTGAGATGGTGGAGTTTTAAAAAGCAAATCAATGTGTGTTGCCTGTGTGGCTGGATGGAGCGAATACCAAGGAAGTTGTGCTAAGAACAGGAGATGGTGCAAATGCACATTTTAAGCTATTATAAAATGACACATTTTATATTGATTTCTATGTTTTACGTTTAAGCTACATTAAGCAAAATTATTATTATTTTATGACTCTTTTTTCCTGTTATATCTTTCATATAAAACTTAAAAAAATAAATCCAACCTTATTTAAAATAATATTGAAAACAGTAGGGTTTTTTTAAATAGTATTCATTTTGTTTAAAGGGAGGGAACTGTTATCCTATCAATTCAACTTTATGATAAGTGTTAACTCCCTTGAATACTTTTCTATGGTATTGTGTAAAATATGATTACATTTCATTGCTCTACCAAGCAAAACACGAGCAAACATTACTGGGATGACGATTTTTAGGTGAATGAAGATTTTTTGATAAAGAACAAGTAATGAACATATATTGAAACAGACAGAATTTTTTGGTGTATATAAGTAACAGTATAGAGCAATCCAAATAATATCATTTATATAAGCATAAATAATTACTACTAAATAATATTATTTCAAAGCTGGCATATATTTATGCAGGGATTTTTTCCCCTTTTTATAAAGTACCAGTAAACTGTACTTTCTCACTGGAGCAAAAAAGTTAAAATTCCTAATTGGCATCTGGAAAAAACAAAGTCAAGTTGCGGTTGTTTTGGTCCAAAATAGAACTCTGCCAGGGAACAAATTAAAAGAAGATTTTGTATGTAGCCTCACCCTCTATTTATTCAGGTTTTACAACAAAATTAAGGCATTCAATTGAGCCGTTTCCATTTCCGATGTATTTTTCCACGCATGGGTTACCTCCCACCTGCTAATGGCGATAACAACTGTCATCAAAAGAAAACCCTTCCAGATTTGGAAGGTTTTTATTTTATTTTTTTAAATATTATAATGAAAAGTAGTATAATTTTCTTTTATATTTAGAAAATAGTGTATAAGTTTAGGTTCATCATAATAAACATAACCTACCAAAATTTAAAACAGAACCAATAACAACAACAACAAGAGCACCGCCTTGCGGGTGCAGACCGCTCATCTATTTTCTTTTTAAAGGTGAAGGGACTCTCATTTTCAATCACAAAGGAGGGAGGGGTGGAGTGAAGAGCGGTGCATTGTGTGGGGGTGTGGACATTTATTACATTTTCTTCCAAAAATGCGAAAAAAAGGAAAAAAAAAATCGGGGGTGGGGGGGTGGGGGGGGTGGGGGGGGTGGGGGGGATTCTTGGGTGCGATGGTTGGACGGTATTTCAAACATAAAATAATAAAAATAAATATTTGTGTTTTTTAACCATTTCATAAAAAATTGGGGGGGGGGTGAGGTGGGGGGGTATAGTGTGAGGGGTGTGGTGGTAATTTGTGAGATGATCTTAAAAAAAAAAAAAAAAAAAAAAATGGGGGGGGGGATTCGGGTGGGGGGAGGGGGGGTGGGGGGGGATTCTTGGGTGCGATGGTTGGACGGTATTTCAAACATAAAATAATCAAAATAAATAGTTTTGTTTTTTAACCGTTTAAAAAAAAAATTGGGGAGGGGGTGGGGTGGGGGGGGGTATAGTGTGAGGGTGTGGTGGTCATTTGTGAGATGATCTTAAAAAAAAAAAAAAAAAAAAAAAAATAGGGGGGGGGGGTTAGGGGGGGGGCACGGGCGATGGTTTGGGTGGAGTCTATTGTGGTATGTCAGGTAAGAGTAGTTTTGTCAAAGTATCAATCAAATCTAATCATAAATAAAGAAGTTATGGCAATTTTAGAGAAATTTAATAATTTGACCTTGAGAGTCAAGGTCATTCAAAGGTCAAGGTAAAATTCAACTTGCCAGGTACAGTAACCTCATGATAGCATGAAAGTATTTGAAGTTTGAAAGCAATAGCCTTGATACTTAAGAAGTAAAGTGGATCGAAACACAAAATTTAACCATATATTCAAAGTTACTAAGTCAAAAAAGGGCCATAATTCCGTAAAAATGACATCCAGAGTTATGCAACTTGTTCTTTTACTGTACCCTTATGATAGTTTGCGAGTGTTCCAAGTATGAAAGCAATATCTATGATACTTTAGGGGTAAAGTGGACCAAAACACAAAACTTAACCAAACTTTCAATTTTCTAAGTATAAAGGGCCCATAATTCCGTCCAAATGCCAGTCAGAGTTACATAACTTTGCCTGCACAGTCCCCTTACGGTAGTTAGTAAGTGTTGCAAGTATGAAAGCAATAGCTTTGATACTTAAGGAATAAAATGGACCTTAACACAAAACTTAACCAAAATTTTCAATTTTCTAAGTATAAAAAGGGCACATAATTCTGTCAAAATGCACGCCAGAGTTATCTAACTTTGCCTGCCCAGTCCCCTCATGATAGTAAGTAAGTGTACCAAGTTTGAATGCAATAGCATTGATACTTTCTGAAAAAAGTGGACCTAAACGCAAAACGTAACCAAAATTTTCAATTTTCTAAGTATAAAAAGGGCACATAATTCAGTCAAAATGCACGCCAGAGTTATCTAACTTTGCCTGCCCAGTCCCCTCATGATAGTAAGTAAGTGTACCAAGTTTGAATGCAATAGCATTGATACTTTCTGAGAAAAGTGGACCTAAACGCAAAACTTAACCGGACGCCGACGCCGACGCCAAGGTGATGACAATAGCTCATAATTTTTTTTCAAAAAATAGATGAGCTAAAAATTACTATACCAAATGGTTGGTTATATAGGCAGGGATTTGATATAGAGCTATGCTCGGAACCAGTAACATTTCTGCACAGAGATTGGTTCATTTTTGCCTGCCTATTTACGATTATTTTCAAGGGTATGTGCAATCAGGTACCAACTTATTACTAAGACCCAAAATTAACAATATCATGACGTGATTTTCCCCATTTGAGGATTTCATGACTCAGATTTGCCCAATTTCAGAATTTTACTAGCTACTTTACGTCATGGGCTCTTTACCGGCAATTTTCCAAAGTTGAAAAAAATTGCAATAAACAATCAAAGCAAAACCTGTTACAAGCTTATGCTACTTCTGACCACTGCTATTAATATAAAGATTGTAAAACATCTCCATTTCTTCGAGGTGACATACGTAAAGCCGAAGTCATGAGAGCAGAGGTTACATGTATCAATTTGATAATTAGCACCCATGAGTGAGTGCAATATCCATAGAATTTTAAACTGAATTTTAAAGAATATGTTATGTTTGTAAATTTAAAGGCAGGGGTGTAAAATTACGGTCACCCGCTCGCATTGGCGACTTAATACTGTATAATGCCTTGAGCGAATTCAATTTCCTAAATACGTGCCCGATCGGGCAACCGCATTTTCGTCGATATAAAAATCCCATTTCAAATGCCCATGAATGAACCAAGTTCAATCCAGTGTTTCCACTTTCATGGTGTCTACACCCTCATAGAGCGACAAACAAGTCGCCCGAATGCACTGTAACAGCTTCACGTCATCAGCACAAAGCGCGTGTGCCACGCATTAACACATGAGTAACATGCAGTCCTCGTGGAAGGTGTGTATACAGTGACGAAATATCAATTCAATACTGATCTTACAAATTCAACACTGTTTGCGATATAGTAGGCGATTAAATTTAGTTACTATGCTCTACAATTTTTTATACCAAGAGTAAAGATCTTAAGTTTCTCTGCGCTACAAAGAAGTTTTTATATAACAATCAATAAGCCCATGGGTTTCACGCAGACGGCATGTCATTTATGGAATCAAGTTTTGTACACACGAAATATATGCCTTGTTGTAACGTTCACAGCAGCTTATTGTACATCATCGTGTGCCTTGTGTGTATTTAAAGTCAGAAACGCTTTGGGACTTAAAATAAATACATGTTTGTATATGTCATAATTGACATTCAAAACTGATTTAACTAAATAAATTTTGAAATATTTAACATAGATGTTATTCATTTAATCAGGTGAGTCAATAGAGTATTTTAAATAAATGATATTCAACAACTGAGAGTTATAAATGTTTCATGTATATCTATGTGCATCGCAAGCTATATGACTTTTATTAGACTTTAATTGCTGTAATCATTTTGTTAAATGTGCAAAAATAAAAAAGGTTTTGTGGTGGATCATTTTGATCTTCATTAAAAAATATGAGGTTAACAGTTAATGTGATATCTCATGTTTGGGCAAATGGCTTTACGTTCAGGGAAAGTAGATTTTATAAGAGTTTGCCCAGCAGGGCAAGTTGGTTTTTAGGTTAATGTTGAGCCCTGCTCAGTATGGGTAACCCAATTTTGTACTCAAGTGGACCTGCAGGGCGACTTGCTTTTAGCAAAACTAAATTACACCCCTGAAAGGTATATATGAGAACAATCAGATTACAGTCCTTTTCTTTTCATTTTGTTTAACCCTTTCCCATTCAGAAGCAAAGTGAAAATGTCTATATCTGCAAACATCATAAGACCAGAACAGCCTGCAGTAACTCATGGTATGTTCTCGTTTTATGCTGTTTGCTGCTTATCAGTATTTAAGGTTTGGATATGAAGCCTTAAAAACTTGAATCTAGTAGGAAAGGTCTTCAATTTAATATAACTTAATAAGGGACTACAAATGCATGAAAATACGTATCTATGTGGTAATGGGTTAAGCTGTTTCTTGCCTTATATCTTACGGCCTACTTTATGTTAAAAATGGCAGCCCAGTGCTTGAAAATACTAATGTGTTATTTCAATTGTAAATAATGTGGGTTACAATTATTCATAGAAGGTTATAGATTAACTTTACAACCATATATTGTATAGTAGCTTGGTAATGGTTAAAATTGACATCACAAATTGCATATTTCATTAAGAACAAAGAGGGAATTGATTTTCGCATGAAAAACTTCCAAATTACAGGGTGAAGGTCCAAGGACTTGCATGTGGAGGACAATTTCACTATAGCGTGATGGGAACTGTCAAGACAAATGTGCTTCCTCCAGTAATTTACATAACACAAGAGGATTTTGGCTTACGAAAAATATTTTTATACGCTCCTTAACAGACAGAAATCATTATAAGATCGATTGCCAAACAAATACAGTCTGATGTTTAGCCTTTACTACTTAGATATGTACATATTTTTACACATATGTTGCTCCTTAGAAAGTTATATTTAATTAAAGACCTTTCGTACAAGATTCAAGTTTTGAAGGCTTCTTTTCCAACCCTGAGATACTGATGAGCAGCAAACAGCATAAAACCAGACCAGACTGTGAGTTACTCGCAGGCTAGGCTGTTCTGGTTTTATGCTGTTTGCACATAGCCATTTTCACTTTGTTTTTAAGTGGTATAGGGTTAAAGTAACAATCACGCTAAAAAATATCGAATATTTCGTTAAATAAAGCTAACCCATAAAAAAATCAATGTTCCTTTTTGCAAAATGCAAAATTTCAACGTTAGATGTTGTTTGGTAGAATTGATTTAACGAGATACAAAATGCTCGTTTTTATTTTTTTGTGGCCACAAATAATTCCATTTATATCTCCCGTGAAATATCCGAACATTTACGGGCGAACACGAGATTGGATACGGTAAGAGTCGGAAGCATGACGTAGCTCTCATGAATAATCATTCTGATAAAATCAAAATGAATTCTGGGTAACTGGAACTTAGGGAATGAGAAAATGGCTTGTATAAATTATGCAAATGAACGCTACCCGAATGAATCCGATCCTGACTCGAAAGCGAAAGCAGATTATATCGTGGAACGATATTTAGATGCTTAAAACTTGCCGAATGCTTATAATATAACGTTTTTACATCAATGTTACTTGTTTTTAGGGTCTTCCTATTGTAATTAACCATCGTATGGTACTACTTGTTGTCGAATGTTTTTATATAGCATAATACAGTAGCCGTATGTATTGGTGAGCGTGATAGTGACTTTAAGCATGGTTGTGCCTAAAGAGTTTTATGAGAGATCAGGCATCATGGGCCTAGTACTTGTATCACTAACATACTTGAGTCAATATTCTGTATCAACTTTGAGTTTCTACTCTTTTTCTCTCAAACTTTTAGCTGACTTTCTTCATTGGTCTCAACCTTTTTGAGTTTTGAGACATGCACAACCCTGAGTTTGCGTACAAACAAGGCATATTCCCATATAGCTGTGATTTGAGTGCTTTGAGCTGACGCAGCATTCTCAATACTCAGCTAGTGGAAACTTAAATCTTATTACCGTAGTTATCTCTGAGTTCAGCTCAAAAGTTGAGAATGTTCATGATACTGAGCCCTTGACAAGCTTTCATAAAACTAGATGAGCCTCCCTCATGTGCATAAAGTGTCATCCCAGATTTGCCTGTGCAGTTTGCACAGGCTTATCAAGGACGACACTTTCCACTTTATGATATTTTTTTGTGTAAAGAAAGTCTCTTCTTAACGCAAAACAAGTTTTGGCGGAAAGTGTCGTCCCTCATTAGCCTGTGGGAACTGCACGGCTAATCTTGGAGGACACTTTACGCACATGCATTAAACCCCCTTTTCACAGAGCGCGGCTCAGATGTTTTGCAACCTATTTCATGGCGACATAACAAAACGAAAATAGCAAAGAGATCCAATCTACATGCAGATGAATATTTCATCAATCGCATGACGATGAACATTCAATTTGTCCCCAATGATTTCACTCTCTGGAACTTGCAAGTTTCTGTCCTGAATTTCATCATACCAGACAATCTCATTGATTGGACTTCACAATCGAATCAAATATGTGCTTTTCTAGACTTGATCTATTTTTGCAGCATATCAACCCATCCTAGAATTCTGCTTGGTCTCATTTCCTTATTTTTTATCATCATTACAATCATATAAATTGTACGCATAGCAATGGTCTTTAAATAATAAGTGTTTTTATGCAATTTGTAAATATTATACTCAAGATTGATACGACCTATCTTTTAACCCTTTCACACTAAGAAGCAAACTTGAAATGGCTTTTGCCATCAGCATAAAACCAGAACAGTATGCGAGTAACCCGCAGGCTGCTCAGGTTTTATGCTGTTTGCTGCTCATCAGTAACTAAGGGTTGGAAATAAAGCCTTTAAAACTTAAATCTAGTAAAAAGGTCTTTAATTAAATTTAACTTTCTAAAGGACCATAAATTCTTCAAAATACTTTTCTAAGTGGTAAAGGGATAAAATAATTATAAACTAAATTTTACCGAAGTACCACTTATACATCTTTGTAACCTGGCTTGCTATTTTAGATGGGATTATAACTTCGTGGATCGCAGATTTCATTCCAATATCAGTCACATACTTTCTCTGAGTATTTGTCATAAAATAATTTCTACTTCGATTCTTCCCCTTTCTCTGATACAACATGGGCAGTTATTAGTATCAGGCATATTAGTATGGGAACTTAATAGAACTTGTAAACAAGGATACCCAGGAAAAATGTAAATTGGTTTATTGACAAGTAAACATAATTAAATGCATGTACTGTTAAATATGAAAAAATCCAATATTTTATCAACAAAATTCCGCATGGATAATATTTATACATAAAATATTTTCAAAATATGTAAACATGATAAAATGATAAAGATAAATATTAAAATAATATATTGCAGGGTTTTAATATTGATATCAGTCAAAGCTAGATAGAGGTGTTTATCTTAGTTGTTATTTATTTCAACATTATTAAATGAGATAAATTCATAATGTATTTTTTAACTGGTCTTGCCAGGCCAATAACCTACAGAAGCATTGGGGCTGCTAACATAAAGATTTCTGTTGAATACATCAAACAAGATTTGAAGTGTGAGGTGACTGGGTGACTAGTTCCTAACAATCTTAGTCTTCAACATAATATGAGTCATGCTCGGTAAAATGGGGCTTAGTGTATGTGGGTAAAGTGTCCAGGGGTGTGATTTAAGAGGGAGTAAATTGCCCTAACCACCTTACAGGATTTAGTTAAACTCTTCATTTTATATAGATCCAGCAACGTAAATAACTAGTTGTAAAATAAGTTTGACATTGAAAGGGGGCAAATCAGCTGAAAGGAGGAAAAACCAATACCTGGGCCCGTATTCACCAACCGATTCTTAGACTTAAGAATAAAAAATAGACTTAGAACCAAGAAAAATGTGTTCAGTGTTTGAATATATACACGCCTCCACTGGTGATTATGTCATTAACAAAATGTTCTATATGAAGAATAATATAGATAGAGATGTTTACTGCAGAGTTTGACTCAAAATTAAAGAAATTCTTGAATATTCTAATTTAAAGAATTGTCTTTATTCTTAGACTTAAGTCTAAGAAATGTTTGGTGAATACGGGCCTTGGTATAGTCTCAGATTAGAGGGTCATAGCAGTCTGCACAGGCTAATCAAGAAGAAAACTTTCCCCTTTTTATGGAATTTTTATTTCAGAGGATATCTGTTCTCCACAAAAACCAGTTTAAGCAGAAAATGTTGTTCCAGATTAGCCTGTGCATTCTGCCTGTATACAAACGGTAACACAAAACCGTGCCTTTACCATATGCCCCAACACTCAAATCTCACCTTAATAATTTATGCAAATTTTTGTGTCACCATTTTGAAATAGGAAAAAATTGTGTTGTTTGGACTAAAATTGGGAAATGGTGATGGGTTTCTTTTGCTTATAAAAAATGCTTTAAAATTAACAAATACAAGTGTTTGTTTCATTATATTTGCAAAGGTTCAACTCATAGAACTGGATCGGTCAATTGAAAGTTTCTATTATTAAAATTAATAAAATTATACTTTTTTAGAGGCTACCAATTTGGGAATTGTATGCAGTTATTTTGGGAAAATATCAACTTTTTGAGAAAACACTGATATGAAACAGCAAACCTGATATGACTCACGTGTCTCTTCAAGTAACGCTAGTCGATGTTTAAATAAAATAATTGCTCTATTGCCTATGCCAGGAAAAACATGGCCACACCATCATAAACCCTGCTGGCCAAACAATATCTGGAATACAATAAATCACTTGCAGATCAGATAATATCGGATTATTGAATGACTTACAGGATTTTTCCCGGAGGTTATTTGCATCTATACTATGGGCCTCCCTCAGGCAATCATGCAAGGCAGTGGCACACAAGCTGTATTATTTACGGCAAAAATGATCAAAGTCTGCCATTACCAGTGTGTTTTTTTTTCCATTTTGGGAATGTGGCCGGGTCCCTTTGAATTGGGAAAATTTGCAGCGTTTTGAATAAATTGTGAAATAAGTGTTGTTGCTGTTTTGCTATAAAATGCTTCAAATTGAGAATTGAGAAGTGTTTTTCAGTATTATTTTTTATAAGGTTGAACTGATGTGGTTAGTATTGGGTGATGAAAATACCCTTGAAATCTACATAAAACAAGGGCTGTTTGTAAAACACTCATGCCCCTTAAATGGACTGTTAGTTGTAGTGGCAGCCATTGTGTGAATACGTTAGAGTATGATTGGCAATTTAAAGAAGATTTGCTTGCTTGACTCATGGCGTTGCTGATGAGAGTATGTTGCTTATTTGTCACTGTGACCTTGAACTTTGACCTAGTGACCTGAAAATCAATAGGGGTCATCTGCTGGTCATGACCAATGTCTCTATGAACTTTCCTGATGCCAGGCCTACTAAGCGTTCTTCAGTTATCATCTGCAAAACCATTTTACTGCTTCAGGTCACTGTGATCTTGACCTTTGGCCTAGTGACTTAAAAATCAAAAGGGGTCATCTGCTGGTCAGGACCATTGTCCCCATGAAATTTTCTGATCTTTACCCTAAGCATTCGTGAGTAATCATCCGGAAACCATTTTACTTTTTTAATTCACTGTGACCTTGACCTTTGTCCTAGAGTACTGAAAATCTTTAAGGATCATCTGCTGGTCATGACCAATGTCCCTATGAACTTTCCTGATCCCAGGCTTAAGCGTTCTTGAGTTATCATCCGGAAACCATTTTACAGCTTTAAGTCACTGTGACCTTGACATTTGACCTAGAGAGTTATCATCCGGAAACCATTTGGTGGACAGACTGTCCGACGGACCGACCAACATGTGCAAAACAATATACCCCCTCTTCTACGAAGGGGGCCATACATTTTTTTTAATATTTTTGGAAACCTACAAAATGTAATGCTGACTGATGATAGAATAAAAAGCATTTTTAAAGCTGATTTAATTATTTTATCATGTGATATATTTTAAATTGTAGATAGTTTTTTTCAATTCCCTTATTGCCTTTCATTTTCAGAAGTTTGCCTATTTAATAATTCAAGCTTTATAAGCCTGGAATTCATCACAAGAATCTGTTTTGTCACGAACTAGTCTAAGTTTTGTCACAAATAGGCCTATACCATAATACTGCTTTGTCAGAAATCATGGTTTCATTAAAATGGCACAAGAAATCTGAAAATGTTATGCCCCACAAACTTCTAAACGTTTATGTGGATTGACCAAACATCATAATTATTCTTATTCATGGCATGAACATATATAACACAATCTATGCAACAAAACAAGGGACAAAATTGTCACAAAACCAGGTTTTCAGTTGAAAAAAAAGTCTGATAAAGGGAGACAATTCAAAATGTGTATTGTTAACACCCTTGTGTAAAATTGACCTTGATTTCAAATAGAAAAATAGTCTGATAAAGACAGACAACTCAAAATCAAAATTTGCATTGTACCGTATTTTTCGGGGTATAAGTCGCGACTTTTTTACAGGCAAAAGTAACATGCGTCGTATGCCCCAGAGCGTCTTATGTATGTACAAAATCGTTTTTTCCAAAGTCAGAATGTGAAATTTTAAAGTCAGAATTGCATAAATCCGCGAATTTGATAACCATTGCCGGTAATTTGTTTCGCCCTTTTTGTAACACAATTTTATTTTACACATAGTCGGTTACACACTACTAACGATACTATTGGGGTACTATGCAGTACCCTAACGTAAATAAAACAACGCAACAAAAAAGGTAGTCGTGTTCTATATTTATTTTACGAGCTAACCTTACGATTTTTACAACAATTTGAAACAAAAAATAACAAAGTACAACAAACAAACACAATATCAATGAGAAGCAGAGTATACAACAATAAGTATACAATCAGATACGGCACAATAAAAATTCACATCATTTATCCGCCATGGTCGTCGACATCGGAGAATCCGTCAGCGATGTCCCCAGTGTGCATTACAAGCGTTTATTGTTATGCCTGCGATACCACATGTCTGCAAACCTGAGATCTCAAATACCCTTTAACCATCTGCGATAGATGAACGAACATAATCTCTCCATGGGAGATGATGTCCCCAGTGTGGATTAAAAGCGTTTATTGGTATGCCTGGTACACCACACGTCTGCACACTTGTGTTAAGATTATCACAATAAGAATATTAGCCCTTCTCATAACATGCCTCATTTTAATATTCATCATAAAAATGATCGTGTTACCAATTTGAGAATGCCGGTATACTTTATGCTACAAAAGTTTTGCAAACAATACACATTAAAACAAACAAACATCGCTATACTATTTTAATAAAATGGTACATTTATTTTTTATGAAACAGCAAATGCTACATTTATAGCCTAAATGCAGTTTATTACACAATAATTGTTTTTTATTTTGTTTTGTTGTATTATCCAATGCGCTTATTTAAATTCGTATTTCCAATTTTATTGCTAACGCCACGTTTACGCTAGTCACATCTATAGCTCATGTACTTTTCTTTGTTCTGTTAGAAAGCGCGCGAAAATTAGCGTGCGTGTATACACTGTTGAAGAAAAACTGTGTAGCGAAGAGAATGCTGTATCTTTGACGTTACGCTCATCTAGGTAGTTTATTATTGAAACAGAAAATGTTCTGTGTACTGATTTACAGGAAAATCTGGTCAAGACTGGATTTAATTTTGGCATTTGTGAAAACATGATCAGCAGTGTTTACACTGCGATGTTTTGACAAAACAGATATAAATGTGCGAATGCAACGGCTTGCGGATAGGGTCAAATATTACCGGTAATTCATTGTTCTGAATGACGTTTTGTTTAAATTAATATGTTCAAATAAATTTAATGGAAAAAAATATATAAATACAATGAGCATGTGAGAGAACAAATGCCAGCATCGTTTTTAAGATGAATTTTCTATCTGAAATAAAACATGAAAGAGGATTAAACATTTAATGGATAAACATATGTGTGACTGCATTTTTGGGAATATTTTATGATGATTTATGTGCGTCGTTTACGCCGGAGCGTCTTATGTATGGACAAAAATAAAATAATGTAAAAAAAACGGGGATGCGTCTTACATTCCGGTGCGACATATAACCCGAAAAATACGGTAACTGATTGTTCATAGTTACATCATAGTTGTTTCAAAATCAATCAATTTTTAGTTGTGGCGACCTTGACCTTGGAGATATTAACGTAATTCTTTCGCGCGACACACCGTCCAATAATGGTGAACAAATGTGCCAAACAATTGTGGTGATGTGCGTCTGTCCGTCCGTCTGTCCGCCCTGGCCACCTGCTCCTCCTACACTATTAGCACTAGAACCTTGAAACTTACATGCATGGTAGCTATGAGCATATGTGCGACGGTGACAGTGACGGAATTTTGATCTGACCCCTGGGTCAAAAGTTATGGGGGTTTGGGCGGGGCGAATCAGAGATTTTCACTATTTTTTAAAATGTTATTTTACATTAACTTCATTTCTGCACCGATTTACTTCAAATTGATACTGAGCCTCTCTTACGACAATACGGTCAATCTCAACTATGCATGGCCCCATTACCAACCCTGGGGCGTCCCAGCCACATAGGCCACGCCCACCCAAAAATGACTTTTACTATAATTTCTTCATTTCTACACCTATTCACTTCAAATTGGTACTGAACCTCTCTTATGACAATACGGTCAATCTCAGATATGCATGGCCCCATTACCAAACCTAAGGCAACATGCCCACATAGGCCACGCCCATAGACAATACATTATCAGTGATTTTTTCCCATTAGGTTCTGTACCAATTGGGAAACAAGAGGGCCAAGATGGCCGTAGTTCGCTCACCTGAGAGGAGTCGGTTCATTCCATCTTTACCACATGTCAAACTTGACCAAGATATTGTCCAGACAAACATCCTGGTCAAGTTTCATCATTATTGAACCAAAACTCTGGCGTATGGAGTGTTATTGTTTTTTTAAGATTTGACCTTGTTACCTATATTTTAGTAGACCCCCCTTTCCAAACATCAAACTTAATTGCTTACAAAAATAACAAGGGCTGTTTATAAAACATGCATGCCCCCCATATGGGCTTTCAGTTGTAGTGACAGCCATTGTGTGAATATGTTTATTGTCACTGTGACCTTGACCTTTGACATAGTGACCTGAAAATCAATAGGGGTCATCTGCCAGTCATGATCAATGTACCAATAAAGTTTGATGATCCTAGGCCTATGAGTATTCTTGAGACATCATCCGGAAACGATTTTACTGCGTTGAGTCACCGTAACCTTGACCTTTGACCTAGTGACCTGAAAATCAATAGGGGTCATCTGTGAGTCATGATCAATGTACCTATGAACTTTCATAAACCTAGGCGTAAGTGTTCTCGAGTTATCATCCGGAAACCATTTTTCTAAGTTGAGTCACCGTGACCTTGATCTTTGACCTAGTTACCTGAAAATCAATAGGGGTCATCTGCGAGTCATGATCAATGTACCTATGAAGTTTCATGATCCTAGGCATAAGCGTTCTTGAGTTATCATCCGGAAACCATTTTACTGTTTCGGGTCACCGTGACCTTGACCTTTGACCTAGTGACCTGAAAATCAATAGGGGTCATCTGTGAGTCATGATCAATGTACCTATGAAGTTTCGTGATCCTAGGCGTAAGCGTTCTTGAGTTATCATCCGGAAACCATTTTACTGTTTCGGGTTACAATGACCTTACCTTTGACCTAGTGACCTGAAAATCACTAGGGGTCATCTACAAGTCATGATCAATGTACCTATGAAGTTTCATGATCCTAGGCGCAAGCGTTCTTGAGTTATCATCTGGAAACCATTTTACTATTTCGGGTCACCGTGACCTTGACCTTTGACCTAGTGACCTCAAAATCAATAGGGGTCATCTGCGAGTCATGATCAATGTACCTATGAAGTTTCATGATCCTAGGCCTAAGCAATCTTGAGTTATCATCCGGAAACCATCTGGAGGACAGACTTCTAGAGTGTTCACATGTTTTCACTATATACATATAGAGGAAAATGCCACGCCCACTGGCGGCCATGTTTTTTCACCGATACTGACCATTTTCGAACTCGTCCGAGATATCAATAAAACAAATGTTTTGACCAACTTCCATGATGATTGCGCAAAAATTGTGACTTCTAGAGTGTTTCTCTATAGCCAAATAGGGAAAACTGCCACTATACACATATAGAGAAAAATGCCACGCCCACTGGCGACCATATTTTTTCACCGATCTGGACCATTTTCGAACTCGTCAACCCAATGTTTTGACAAACTTTCATGATGACTGGTCAAAAATTGTGACTTCTAGAGTGTTTACAAAGTTTCTCTATAGCCAAATAAGGAAAACTGCCCCGCCCACTGGCGGCCATGTTTTTCAACAGGCTGAGACCACTTTTGAACTTAACCAAGATATCATTAAGACAAACATTTTGACAAAGTCACATGAAGATTTGGCAGGAAATGTGACTTCTACAGTGTATACGAGGTTTTTCTTTTTTTTGACTTAGTGACCTAGTTTTTTACCCGGCACGACCAAATTTCGAACATGGCCAAGATTTCATTGGGACAAAGCTTCTGACCAAGTTTCATGAAGATGGGACAAGAAATGTGGCCTCTAGAGTGTTTACGAGCAAATGTTAACGGACGGACGTATGACAGACAAAGACCGGTCAAAAAGCTCACCTGAGCAATCAGGTGAGCTAAAAATAACACGAAAAAAATCTGAAATTGGGAAAATTTGTGTCATGAAATCTTTAGATAGGAAATTATGGCTCTTTTTTAATTGATTAGTATATATATTGCAAAAATGAATTGAAATAATCATTTACATGCAATTTGGCTTGAAATGTAAAGTTTCAGTACTCATTTTATTTTTTCACTAGCAGGTAATTCACTTTTGAAACAGTTAAATAGACAAAATTTATCTTCTATTTGGGAACTTTTCCGATGGCAATTGGGAATTTTGTCGTTTTCCACAGTTGGGAAAGTACTTTTTACGAGTACTTTATAAAGAAAGAATAAAAATGCTGAATAATAATACACAGATATCAAAGAACCCCCCATATCATATTCTAGTGTGTTGCCAATGGTTTCATGGAAATGGTGTCCGCCTTTTGAGAGGGAAGTCCTTTGTTTGATCCCCTCTCAGGGAGTGTTCCCAATATTTTCCCCAAAGGCAATAAGTACTAGTTCTGCCAAGAAAGAAAACCTTTGGAATGTCACAGGTTTTTTTCAAGCAGGCAATACATAATGGGTAAAATAGGTTGACATTTGTCAATGTCAAGCCTGTCAAGGAGTCATACATGTCATTTGACACCATTTATACTGGTTCTATATAAACTACTTTTACACATAATATGTTGGTTGTTGTTTTTTGTTTTGTTTTTTATTTCAATAATTATATATTTCATAAATTGTCTCCTATGACTGAAATGCAAAAAATGTAAAACCAATCATTTAGTCAGTTTCATATATTTGTTATTAATAATATCAGCAAATTATCTATCAATATTACCTATTTAAATATTTAACGTAGACATCATACAATTCTGTATGTTAATCAATGAAACTATTAAAATATTGAATGTAGACATCATTTACAAACAGAATTGTAAATCAATAAATCTATTAAAATATTTAATGCAGACATCATACAAATTTATTGTAGCAATTTGTTTGGTATTTAAACAAATATATATCATCCGATTTACAAAGACTAAAGACAAACAGATTTCAGTCACAATTTAGTTTAGTTTAGGCTAATAAACCGACTTTGCACCGTTTTATCCAGCAAGCATAACAAATTGAGTACATGTCAAAGTTTATCACCAAATGTTGATTCTGTTTCATAAATATGACCCAGTGAACCATAGATTTCACCTGTCAAATTTAAGATGAAGTGAATGGAAAAACAAGATATCTTAACAGATATAATCATCACATTATACACCATGTTGATGGGTACTATTGCCCTTGAACTCGTCTAGAAAATCAGGCCACCATCAAATGAGCCGGGTCATTCAAAAAATATCAAAGCAGCAAAACATAGGTAGCTGAGCCCAGTCTTTAGCCCTTTGCATGCTGGAATATTTGTCGTCTGCTTAAATGTTGTCTGCTAAATTTCTAAAATAAGCATTTTCTTTGATTTTTTTTCAAAGAATACTATCAGAATAGCACACAGTTTGGATCCTGATGAGACGCCACGTTCTGTGGCTTCTCATCTGGATCCAAACTGTTTGCAAAGGCCTTCAAAATCCGGTTCCAGCGCTCAAAGGGTTAAAAGCCCGTAGTCTGGTAAGGAGCTACGCTGTCCGTTGTGTAAAGCCACGCAAAGTTTTGTGGACTCGATCATTAGCAGACAGGGCCGGGTATGATAGCAATGATATTGTTGGCCAGTAGGTAACGACAAAAGGATGCCAGCTGCAAGAATGATTTAAGCTGGGTTCAAAATACACCCTGCAAAACCTCAAAACTACCAAATGTGAGAAAAAATGGAAGGAAATACCAGATATGACAAAATTATGGCTGTTGTATTTAATGTAACAAGCAAATTTGCGTTTAATTGATATACCCCCCACACACACCAAAAAAAGTTTTTTTATTGAAAGTTGCAAATCCCTTCATGTATGATACAATTTTAACAAAATAAAGCTGATTTAATGAAAATTTGACCTCTCATTGATATCTTTACACAAACGAATTTCAAGTCGAAATCTTGTATCATATTTGAGACACATAGCCCTGAAAAGTTACATCATACAAAAAAACAATGAGCAATAACTCTAATTTAATAAAGTGTAGGATGATAATTCTTAAGCGTGGAACTTCTTCTTATTTATATCTATAAACCCATGAAGTTTCATGTTGAAATTTTGTGTCATATCTGAGATAAAGCCATGAAAAGTTACATCATGAACAATAAACAAATGGTAATTTCTCTTATTCAAAAAAGTGTTTGGTTACAGTTTTTGTGCATGTAACTTATTCTCCTTGATATTTATACACCCATGAAGTTTCATAAAGAAATCTTGTATAATATCTAAGTTATAGCCCTGAAAAGTAACATCATACAAACAAACAAAGGGAAATAACTCTTATATCACAATATGTAGGGCTATGGTTCTTGTGCATGGCACTTCTCATTGTTGATATCTATACATCCATGAAGTCTCATGCTGAAATCTAATATAGTTTTTGAGATATAGTCCTGAAAAGTTTGTAACAGACAGACTAACAGATGGACTGGCAACAACAAAACTATAATTTCTCCCGCAAAACTATATCCCTCTGCCTTTGACGAGGGATAAAAAGAGTGCAGGCCTTGACACTAACTTTTTTGACAGGGTACCCGGAGGGAACCCTACTTTCAACTTTTGGTGGCCCTCACCCAAACTAGGGAGTCCTCTTGTTTCAACACACAGCTACTCTCGGCGTAAGGGCAAATAAGTACAAGAAGCATACTAGTACACATTTTTATTTCCTATATTTAATTCTGTTGCCATTTAAAGCAGACCCATTAAAAGCTCATAACCTTGTCTTGTAAACTTTTGATATCATGTATTTCATCAAAATCATCAGCATCGTCATCCTTTTCATAATCATCTTCAGCATTATCATCTTCAGCATTGCCCTTCGCCGCCAGAACTTAGCGTTTTGGAAGTTCTTATTATAAACTTTTAAGAAATAAAAGGTAATTACGCGCATTCAGGGGTTTCACTGGCTCAACAAAACTTGTTGCAACTTTTTCGCGCCGTGAAAACTGTCGATTATTCCAACCTTATTAATAAGAACAATCATTTAAAGAAACCTTACTACATTAATGTCATTGCCTATATTATCACTTTAAAAAGTATATTATTACATAAAAAAATAAGTACCTTCATAAGTCATACCTTCATAAGTCTTAATACGCTTTATTTGTATATAAATACCATTTTTTTCAACTTGATAAACAACACAGATAACCAAAATAATATAACAATGTTAACTTCAATGTATTAAACAGTATGCTGCCTAAATGTTTCAAAATTAATTACTTAAACATAGAATCACACCAATTAACATCATTTGAAAGGGAAAAAGAAATACAAAACATCAGAAAATAAATCATCTCACTTAATTTGTTAAACAGTTATATATTGTCATTTGGACATGTCATACATCAGCTTCTGTTGTTTAAACGTTTTCTGTTAGTGGTGGATGATTTCCAGGATCAATTAAATTATAGTTGTTCACGCCTATTTCCTGACAGAAAGGCCCAGATAAGTACCACCATCTATTCTAGTTGCCTGAAATAACATAAAGCATTTTTTTTTTACAAACTATCAACAACAAACAAACACATACATGTCACTTTCTTTAAATGTCCGAATTTTAACATATCCGAAATATAGTACACCAAGTGAACGATATGCTTTTTATTTCAGAAATTGTTGGTATCTTAATCAAATTATATCCTTCAAAGGTCTTTATAATAATGGAACTATTAAACAGAAATGCTCACAAATACCTGTAGAAAAAAGTGTATACCGGCATGCGTTTTTGTGGAGAAATTAAATGCTTTTGCCAGCCCGATCGCCTATCATGCCCTATGCCAAGGTTTTGATTAAAGGGATCTTTTCACGGTTTGGTAAATTGACAAAATTGAAAAAAGTTGTTTCAGATTCGCAAATTTTCTGTTTAGTTATGATATTTGTGAGGAAACAGTATTACTGAACATTTGCCATGGTCTAATATAGCCATAATATGCATCTTTTGACTATTTAAAAACCTAAACATTTATAAAGCGTTGCAATGCGAAACGATTGAATAATTTGGAGAGTTCTGTTGTTGTCGTTTAAATTTGTGAAACTACGAAGATTGCTAATATAACATATAAAATACGCAATTTATGTATGCTAGGCAGGATAGCTCAGTTGGCTTTTGCGTTTTTACTTCAGGATTCCGGGGGTCACTGGTTCGAGCCCTGCTACGGGCTACTTTTTTCCTTTTTTAAATTTTATTTTTGATTTTTTACTGGAGCTTTTAAAATTTAATGTTTGCATTTATCAATATAAAGCATTTAATGTCAAACTTCCAAACATGCAAAAATCTGTGAAAAGGCCCCTTTAAAGAAATAGCGGCCCTAATAATTATTATAATTACTGATTGTCGTGACAGTTTGTCCCAGTGTTACTTTTTTGGGGGCTCAATATCATAAAGGAGCCATTAATAATCCGATAATCCGATAATAACCCCCATAAAACTTGACAATAGCAGTAAAAACACCGTTTGTAACACTTACACGCTTCAGTGATTTCAATATACTCTCTGCACTGTAGGTCGCTTAAATCGTCGAAAATCAATATTTACAACTGACAGACGCTGGCCGCTAATGCTCAGTCGCGTGCTTTCGATTCGCAGTACATTTTCGGATAAGATTTTACCGATTTTTTTTATGCGCCGCTCTTTAAAAATTGGAGGCACTTTTAAAAATTCAAATGGTCAATCAAGACAAAGTGGTTCTATAAATTTAGGGTTCCCGGAGGACCACCCAGCTTGAAAGAACTGGTGGTCCTCGCCAAAATCTGGGGGCCTCGGGTCCCCGGACCACCGTTAGTGTCGAGGCCTGGAGTGCCTCTTTTTTTTCTTTGCCATCATTCTCAAACTAAACAAGACCTTTTAAAAGCCCATAAACACTACAAATCAACAAATATTTTGTAAAATATTTTCAAAAATTAAGTAAACAAATAGAAAACTAATGTTACTTATAACAATAGCCAAAATTTAAACGATTGATATGGTCTGGTAACATAGATTAAACGCAATTCAAAATGCCCCTCTTTATTTTTGGGCAGCTTTAGAAGCCCCTCCACCTCTTTGTCAGCTTATTCAAGGGCAAATAACTCAGGTTCACTCTGAAGACAAAGTAAAGGATGTTTCTATAACACTAAACAGAAATGCAGAAGTCACCATGGCGTAGTGGATATGGTGTCCGTCTAGCCACCGGGAGGTCATGGCATAGTGGATATGGTGTCCGTCTAGCGACCGGGAGGTCATGGCGTAGTGGATATGGTGTCCGTCTAGCCACCGGGAGGTCATGGCGTAGTGGATATGGTGTCCGTCTAGCCACCGGGAGGTCATGGCGTAGTGGATATGGTGTCCGTCTAGCGACCGGGAGGTCATGGCGTAGTGGATATGGTGTCCCTCTAGCCACCCAGAGGTCATGGCGTAGTGGATATGGTGTCCGTCTAGCCATCCGGAGGTCATGGCGTAGTGGATATGGTGTCCGTCTAGCCACCCGGAGGTCATGGCATAGTGGATATGGTGTCCGTCTAGCGACCGGGAGGTCATGGCGTAGTGGACATGGTGTCCGTCTAGCTAGCCACCGGGAGGTCATGGCGTAGTGGATATGGTGTCCGTCTAGCGACCAGGAGGTCATGGCGTAGTGGATATGGTGTCCGTCTAGCCACCGGGAGGTCATGGCGTAGTGGATATGGTGTCCGTCTAGCCACCGGGAGGTCATGGCATAGTGGATATGGTGTCCGTCTAGCGACCAGTAGATCATGGATTCTCCCCCATAGACACCAAATACAGGTTTTAGTCCCAGGAAACGGACTCCAGAGCGGTTCAATAAACCTAAGGCTTTCAAAGCAATTGAGCAAAAATGAATAGGTTTAAACTAAACAGGATTGGCATAACCCTTTCCCACTCAGAAGCAAAGTGAAAATGGCTATGTGCAAACAGCATAAAACCAGAACAGCCTACGAGCAACTGGCAGTCTGTTCAGATTTTATGTTGTTTACTACTCATCAGTATCTAAGGGCCGGAAATGAAGCCTTTAAAAACTTGAATCTAGTAAGACAGGTCTTTTATTAAGTTTATATTTCTAAGAGACTACAAATGAGTTAAAATAAAATACGTATATCAGTGGCAAAGAGTTATTAAAGTGGAATAAATATTCCATCGGAGCTCTGCAGTATCAGTGCTTCATAGGCGCAGGTTATCAACACTGATATGACCATGAACCAGTTCCATAGCCCCTGTAGTCTGGCATACATCACCAATAGAAGCAAGTATGACTCATCCAAGTCTATGTAGGTCAAACATACAGTTCCACCTGCTCAACTATGCCAGCAACAATCATAAGCCTCAACAACATTCATGTGAAATAGTTGGGGGAAAAGATTGCGGAAAATATTGGAGCCTCAATCTGGGAAAATGGGGCTAAATGCATGTGTGTTAAGTGTCATCCCAGATTAGCCTCTGCTGTCAAGAAGGGATATTAATCTAATACATTATATCATTGCTTTAAAAATGGAGTTGAATTTGTATAATAAACAGAAATACAGGCTGTTGCCAAATCGTTTAACCTTTTACCACTTAGATACTTATTTTCACGCATTTGAAGTGCTTTCAAGAAAGAAATATTAAATTTAAGGCCTTTCTTACTGGATTCAAGTTTTTCAGGCATCATCACCAAACTTTAGATACTGATGAGCAGCAAACAGCATAAAACCTCAACAGACTGCAAGTTACTTGCAGGCTGTTCTGGTTTTATGCTGTTTGCACTTAGTCTTTTTCACTTAGCTAATCTAAGTGGGAAAGGTTTAATAATACATATATTGTAAGGCTCTGCAAGTCTTGCTGTTATTTTATCCTTGGCTTCACCTGATACTACAACATGGTAGGGCAGTTACCTCTTATGCTCTATTTACACTTACATGTGCCTAAAGAAACAAGCAATAAATGTACCGCAATATGCTATAAAATCTTACAGTTAATGTGTAGCTATATGCAATAAAAGTAACTCTTCTCCTACATCAATGTACAAATATGTGTAACCTAAAAAATTTATCTTTCATAATTAGAGAATAAATCTAATGTTTTGATAAAAAAAAGAGAATTGGAGTTTTCGTATTTATAACGACTACTTTTACATTGATTATAAGTGTTCTCAGTTTTACAAAGGTTCAAATTACAGAGCTGGGGGCCGTTTTATAAACGATCGTAGTACAATTTTAACTTACGAGAGAATTTTGTAATCTTAATAAGTAGACGAACTAGCTGGCCATGTTCATCACATATATATCGCGTTTGAGATGCCAATGTAATTAATTAAGTTCTAAAAATGTATAATCATATGATTCAGACTTTTGCAATTATGTATCTTCAAAAAATGTATCGTATCGTAATTGTGTACTACGATGTTTATTGAAAAGGTCCCCAGGATCAATACAAAAATATTTTTTAAATACCGTAAGTTGTCAGGTATAATGCGCAGTTTTTTTACCTCCAAACTTCAAATTAAAGTGTTGGTTCGTGTTATACATCAATACCATGTTATCATGACTGCTAAATTATGAAAAATTAATTTCGTTATACTCAATTTTCATAATAGACCCCTTTTTTTATTCCAGAAAACTACACGGTAACACCCTATCTTACTAATCAAACAGACTGAAGGGGCTGTTGTCAAACAAGAGGGCCAAGATGGCCCTAGTTCACTCACCTGAGAGGAGTCGGTTCATTTAATCTTTACCAAATGTCAAACTTGACCTAGATATTGTCCAGACAAACATCCTGGTCAAGTTTCATCATTATTCCATCTGCTAGTCATGATCAATATACCTATGAAGTTTCATGAACCTAGGCATAAGCGTTCTTGAGTAATCATCTAGAAACCATTTTACTATTTCAGGTCACCGTGACCTTGACCTTTGACCTAGTGACCTGAAAATCAATAGGGGTCATCTGCAAGTCATGATCATTGTACCTATGAAGTTTCATGATCCTAGGCATAGCGTTCTTGAGTTATCATTTAGAAACCATTTTACTATTTCAGGTCACCGTGACCTTTGACCTAGTGACCTGAAAATCATAAGGGGTCATCTTCGAGTCATGATCAATGTACCTATGAAGTTTCATGATCCTTGGCATAAGCACTCTTGAGTTATCATCCGGAAACCATCTTGGGAGTACGGACGGACCAGCATGAGCAAAACAATATACCCACTCTTCTTCGAAAAGGGGAGGGGAATAATGAGAAAACTGCCCCACTCCCAGCAGCCATGTTATTCAACTGACGGGAACCATTTTTGAACTCAACTCTCGTATCAAGAAAACAAATGTTCTGAGCAAATTTCATGAAAATTGGGCCAAAATTGTGAGTTCTAACATGTTTTCACTACATACATATAGAGAAAAATGCGAGATATCAATAAAACAAATGTTTTGACCAACTTTCATGATGATTGGCCAAAAATTGTGACTTTTAGAGTGTTTACAAGGTTTCTCTATAGCCAAATGAGGAAAACTGCCCCGCCCACTGGCGGCCATGTTTTTCAACGGAACGGAACAAGTTTCATGACAATGGGACAAGAAATGTCTACACTCTAGAGTGTTTACGAGCAAATGTTAACGAACGGACGGACATACGACGGACAAAGACCGGTCACAAAAGCTAAAAAACAAAAGGTCTGAAACAGCAGATATTAACAGGGTAAAAAAAAAGCATAATCTGAAAGTGTGCAAATACATTGAGAAACGAATCTTAACATTCCAAGCAAAAATGCATGTTTGTAAACATTGGACTGGTTTGTGCAATTTATACCAAGCAATTTAACCCTTTACCACTTAAATACGTATTTTGAAACATTTGTTGTCCCTTACCCCCCGTTCACACATAGACGCCGCTTCTACTACGATCTAAGTGTGGCCGAAAAGGTGGCCGATCGTGACACATCGCAGGAGAAACGTAGTGGAGTCTTCAAAAGCCCAGTATGATCGCGGTAGTCTACATGATCGGAGAGCTCTACGCTCTCGCCACACTTATTTTGAACATGCTCAAAACAAGCGTAATGGGTTTGTGGCTAACAAGGAATGGAGTAGAGTCGTAAAAAGAGCGTAGTAGAAGCGCCGTAATCGTACAGGCAGCGCAGAAGCATCGTGGAGAGATCTTCGTGATCATAGTAAAAGCGCTTTAAAAGCTATGAGTAGCGTCGTAGTATGATATTGAATGGCGCGGAAGCAGTGCTTCAGATAACATGCGTATATGCGTAAAAACAAATTGAATTTCTTTAATAACGATTTAGATGTAAAATCTTTGCGTAAAGTTAAGCATTGAAAATATAAAACACGAATTCGAAATTTTCAAACGTGCGTACAACTTCCAGTAACAAATTATATACGGTAAACTCGTCTAGGCGCTCAATTAAAACTACAACTTTAAGTCAACGTCACTCAAGCGTTTGCTGTGAGGAGGAGCCACACCTAAGAACATCGAAAGGCCAAACGATCTCGATTCTGTTCTCCTAGTATTGCAGGCGAGTCATTACTGTTTATTGTACCTTTTTAATTACACTGCGACCAAAAGGCCATTATGACCTAAGCCGAAGTGTCAGTGACCGTTTTACATAAAAAATCAAAATGGCCGACCGAAGCGGTGTATCGAAGCGTGGAAGGCAAAAAAGCCATTACAGTGTCTAAAGTCCACGCTGCATGCATTCTTTCAATAAGATTCAAATACCCAAAGCATGGTTTCTTCAATAATTGATCAACTTATAAGCTCTTGCGTAAATGACTGTGAATCTAAAGCACTCAAAAAACATTCAGGTTCGGACCAGAAAAAGCTGTCCAATTATGGGAAAGCAAGAAGCGGAGAAGGAAAGCCAGGCTTTTCCAAGACTATAAACCAAACTGTTGAATTGTTGATGTGTCAAAAACAATGAATAAAAAAATATTTGGTAATATATTGTTAAGAATTAATTTTATAAATAGGGAGTAAATAAGAATTTGACCAAATTTTTATCTGGAGCTCTGCACAGAAGTAAACGCAGTAAGCGTTTGATGTAGGGGCATTGTAGAACGGTCGAAATGAAGACCATAATTTTCCATATTGCTCGATTAAGACTCCGATCGGCCTCGATCCTTTTTTTCAGATCGTGGCTTGATCGCGATGATCGTCGTAACGTCGCAGCTATGTGTGAACGGGGGGTAAGACAATTAAATTTCATTTAAGACCTTTTTTACTAGATTCAAGGTTTAAAGGCTTCATTTACAACCCTTAGATACTGATGAGCAGCAAACAGCATACAACCTGATCGAACAGACTGTGAGTTACTCGCAGGCTGATCTGGTTGTATGCTGTTTTCACATAGCCATTTTACTTTGCTTCTGAGTGGGAAAGGGTGAAAAGACCCATAATTCCTAATCTGAAGATCTCACAACGCAAATTTTCCCAATTTCAGCGTTTTTTAGCGTTTTCATCCTAATTTTTCATGTTACCAGAACTTTTCCCAAGTGGGCAAAAAAAATCGCTGCCATTACAATTCACTTAGATATGAATGTTCTTGGCACAAACCAATGGATTGTATCAGGTGTCTTGAACATGTACTTGTATCATGATTTCAAGCTTAATGTGGCTGTATGCATGTCAAGTGACCTCCCAGATAAGCTGCTGCAGTACTGTCCTCACAGGCTAATTATATATCTTAGGGATGACACTTTCCGCGGATTTTGCTAAAAGACTTCCTTTATTTGAAAAATACTATTAAAGCCAAAAATGTTTTCTCTGATAAGCCTGTGCAGACATCACAGGATATTCTGGGATGACAATTAATGCACATGCATTCAGCCCTGTTTTCCCAGATTGAAACTCACATAAGCTTTCATAAAAGATATTGCAGCATTCAGCTGAATACCCTTAGTGCAGATGTAAATACTACGAAAGTAAATACAAACAGACAGGTATACATTTTCCACAATTAGGTATTTAAGTCTACATTCTAGAAGGAGAGTGACAAAGTCCTGCCACTATTAGGCTGTTTTTACCACAATTCAAAACTGTAAAACATCTCTTGACAGCATCGAGCAATATGAAATGGCAGAAAATCAATTTGGTAGAGCTTCTTAAACTGCCTTATAGAATTTCAAGAAGATGGAGTGTAATCCTCAGACATTTTAAGGAGTGGTAATCAATGCTGCATTTCATACCAGGACAGAACATGTACATGTATTAGAGGCTCATTCTGGAAAAACGGTGCTTATAGCAGGTGCTTCTTCTGTCGTCCTAAACTGGATTTAAGCTAATAAGAAACCTTTGAATAAAAAATACCATATATGTCGTCCTAAACTGGATTTAAGCTAATAAGAAACCTTTGAATACAAAATACCATAACAGCTGAAACTGTAGTTCCAGATTATCCTGTGCAGATTTTAGGCTAATAAATTGAGCCCTAGTTTGTTTTCACTGAGCGATAAGTTAATGAACACAGACAGGAAAAACAGCATGTTCTTACAACATAGCTGCAGCCTTCCAGATTAAAACAAAAAAAACACAAAGCTGCAGCCTTCCAGATTAAAACAAAAAACAATTGGGCCATTATAAGATCTATAAATCACATTACCAATCAATAAAATGGTTTGATCAGTGTCAATCGAAAACACATTTTTAGCAAGTGTAGAAACTTCATTAAGTTAGCAAAAAATAAATATACAATACAAAATTAAATCCTTTTTTTAAATGCATGAATTTTTAAGACCCTGTCCTTTTATGTTTTACTTATTAATAATTAACAATTTAGAGCCTATTAGAGTAATGAATGAAATTACCACATAATTATGTTAAAGATCACATGACATCAAGCAACATGCACTTTGGTATGTATGAAACCTTGATAATTGTTAATGTTGTATGAATCAATCATGTGTAAGTGTGTGACACCGACATGACAGGTTAGAAGACAGTTGTAAGTAAACAGCCAACAGTACACATAATCATTTTAACCCTTTCCCACTCAAAAGCAAAGTGAAAATCGCTTTGAGCAAACAGCATAAAACCAGAACAGCCTGTGAGGAACTCACAGTCTGTTCAGGTTTTATGCTGTTTGATGCTCATCAGTATCCAAGGGTTGAAAATGAAGCTTTCAAACTTGAATCTAGTAAGAATGGTCTTTAATAAAATGTAACTTTCAAAGGGACGACAAATTTGTCAAAATATTATCTAAGCGGTAAAGGGTTAAAGGAACACTTTTGAACACTTAAGTAATACACTTTGCTTCTACATATTCAAACTAAAACAGCAGTCTTGATTTCACATGACCTCACTAACCCATCAGCCTTGAGTGCATGTTTTTATCCTTTACCACTGACACATTTGAAGTCCTTTAGAAAATCACATTAAATTTTAATCCTTTCTAAATATATATTAAAGTTTGAAAGGCTTCATTTCCAACCCTTAGATACGGATGAGCAGCAAACAGCATAACACCTGAACAGCCTGCAGGATACTTAGCCATTTTCACTTTGCTTCTATTCAAGTGGGAAAGGGTTTAATTAGGAGCCCCAGCTAGTGCAAATATACATATTCAAGATGCTGAATCAGTATCTTTTCTGTACCTTTGCTGCAATATGTTTATGTCCCAGCATAATAATACATGTAATAATCATATACATTGTCATTTTGCAATACTAGAAATGGCGCGGCAGAGGCCGACGCGTATCCCCACGCCGAATGTTTGACCTAGGTGTGCCCCAGGGTTGGTAATGGGGCCATGCATAGATAGGATTGACCGTATTGTCATAAGAGAAGTTCATCATCAATTTGAAGTGAATCGGTGTAGAAATGAAGAAATTATAGTAAAAGGCAATTTTGGGTGGGTGTGGTCTATGTGGGCGGGGCGCCCCAGATTTGGTAATTGTGCCATGCATAGTTGAGATTGACCGTATTGTCATAAGAGAAGTTCAGTATCAATTTGAAGTGAATCGGTGTAGAAATGAAGAAATTATAGTAAAGGCAATTTTGGGTGGGTGTGGTCTATGTGGGCGGGGCCCCAGGGTTGGTTATGGGGCCATGCATAGTTGAGATTGACCCTAATGTCATAAGAGAAGTTCAGTATCAATTTGAAGTGAATCCGTGTAGAAATGAAAAAATTATAGTAAATGGTATTTTTTGGTGGGTGTGGCCTATGTGGGCGGGCGCCCCAGGGTTGGGATTGGGGCCATGCATAGTTGAGATTGACCCTAATGTCATAACAAAAGTTCAGTATCAATTTGAAGTGAATCCATGTAGAAATGAAAAAATTATAGTAAATGGAAATTTTTGGTGGGTGTGGCCTATGTGGGCGGGGCGCCCCAGGGTTGGGAATGGGGCCATGCATGGTTGAGATTGACCGTATTGTCATAAGAGAGGTCCAGTATCAATTTGAAGTGAATCGGTGTAGAAATAAAGAAGTAAATGTAAAATAACCTAAAAAAATGAGTGATAATTTCTGACGCGGCCCCACCCCAACCGCTATAACTTTTGACCCAGGGGTCAGATCAAAATTCCAAATAGTGCAGGGTCGCACATATGCTCATAGCTACCATTTGTGTAAGTTTCAAGGTTCTAGTGCTTTTAGTGTAGGAGGAGATAGTGGCCAGGACGGACGGACAGACAGACGGACGGACGGCGGAGATAACCACAATATCCCCACCTTTTTTTCAAAAAGCGTGGGGATAATAATAATGTGAAGACAAGCCCCTTTGTGTGGCTGGATATGGGAATCAAACACGAAATCCATTGATTTTAACACTCTGGATCAGCAGACGATTTATTTCATAAATCAATCTCTGGGTTAATGGTCTCCATCTTTCGAACTACTTTCAAAAGTACAACAACAACAATAACAGTAGAAGACAATTTTAATTGCGAAAAGTTGAAAAATTGAGTACATGTGTCACGGTTGTTGAGTGAAATAGTGTTATTTTCAACTGTGTATGAAGCATGTGAACTGGTAGTGGAATAACCGAATTGTTGGTGGAAATGGAATTTAGAAATATATCTAATAATTGAATTCATCATCGTGACTTCGTGTAGAATAATCATCAGCATCATTTCTGTGGAACATTGCACCATTCAAAAAAACAAGTGTTTCATAGCTATGGTGCTTTTGACATAGTTCACTAACCATCAAGACTGAAATGATTCATGCACACAGGTAAAGTAAATAATTGAATTTGTGCAGAATGTTTATTTTTTACAAATTATTATTTAATTTGACCAATTTATTTTAGATTGATTGCACTGAAACTCAAAGTCTAAAGCTTAGTAAGACACTTAAGCCAGTTTTCTGAGAAGAAACAATACTTGTTCAGAGTATAGCAGGATCATGCGGCCTCTGGTTTATTTATTTGGCCTCGGCCTTTAACCTGGGTCGCTTTGATTTCAGGTGTTTAGCCCACATATCAACAAGGCTCTCGACCCTATATGTAGTTATTCATATTGTTTAAAGATTTTGAGAACCCTCACTTGGTGCCAGTGGGGATAAAACAGGGCCTTCTTATAGCTAGATGAATGCATCAAATATGCCAGCAACACTTTATAATCAATAACTTTATAATTGATGATTCTGTTCTTTTAACTACATTACTCATTTACCAAAACAATGTGAAACACATTTTTATGCCCCCAAAGGAGGGCATATAGTGATCGCACTGTCCGTCTGTCTATCCATCACACTTTGCATTTAGGTTTCGAAAAAATGCTCATAACTTCTATGTCGCTTCAGATGTAACATTCATATTTGGTATGCATGTGTATATGGACAAGGCCTTACCATACACACACAAATTTTGACCCCTTTGACCTTGAACTTAGGGTCGGCTTTTAGGTTTTGAAAAATGCTCATAACTTCTATTAAAGCGTTTATCGGGGGCGTATGTCATCCTACGGAGACAGCTCTTGTTTTTGCTACTGTCCTCTGCACAAACCATGATATATCTGCATATATGCCTCCAACCAAATCAGTAAAACTATTTGTCACTTAATTACAGTAAACTTATTGCATGTTAACTTTTCAACAATATATATATACATGTATATATAATTATATATAACAGATCTTGAAAAAAACTCACATCAAACTTCAAATTGTTTTAGTAAATTATAGGCTTTAATTGGTATTGTGACATTGACACCACTCATGCATGCGACTATACAATTATACAACTATGGAGCACATTATTTATGAGAAATTCCAATACATCAACATATCGTCTCAAATTTAAGGCAGATAATCTAGTGCTTTTTTGCTGCCATTTTTACTATTACACATTTTTTCATTTTATGTTATGATGCATTGATCTTGTTTCTAAATTAACCAAGCAATCATGTTAAACTTTTCAAGAAAGATGTTGTCTGATAAATATAGAAAATATAATCACTACAAAGTGAACAAAATTCAGTTGAATACTGTGACCAACAAAGATTTGCCAAAGAGCAATTCAGATCATGATTTAAATTAAATACAAGTAATATGAAAGTCTGCCTATTGGATCCCAGTTAAGACTTATTTGTCAAATCTGCACATTAATTTTCCCTTAGCCATGTAGAATTGGGGATTAAATACCATCAAGTCATGTAAAAAGGAGCAGGGTATAGCACGCTGCTATTGATTTCTTGAGCTTTCACATGAATTTTACGGGTAATTTTCATACAACAAATGATATTATGTAGTGTAATGATAAAGCATTATGAGCACAAATTATATCTCTTACTAGTGGTGCAAAAATCATTTAAGTGTCACATTTCAAAAGAAAATTTATATAAAAAGGTATTATTAATTGTTAAAACGTTATAAAAGGTTATTTCAATACACTAAAGCATTTAATTACAAGAACAAGTGCATTTTATGTCCATTACAATACATGTAACAGTATTGGCATTGTATTTATCTGCATTTGATGTGCATTTAATACACTTAAAAATGCAGACAAGACACACTTCTAACAGAAACAAATGTATTTTTTTCTGCATTTTTCCAGCATTAATACTCTTCAAGTGTATTTTTTATCATCCCAAATACACTTTACCAGGAAAAAGGTATGTTAAAATGCATTTTTAGTTTGTTTTAAGTATATTTTCAAATGCATTAAGACACTCTTTTCTTTTGCAAAAAATGTTGAACAAAAACTTGAAAATATTTAATATACTAAAGTGTAGTAATAATTAAAGTTTTGTATGAGCATCAAAAACAGTGTCAAATTCATACCAGTGCCTATTTAGTAGCAGTAGGCCTTATATGGTCTACTTGTGGTAGAAATAATGCATTTTGTATAATACAACATACATAAATTAAAAAATATAGCTGCCCATACAGTTCAATACAATGTTCAATTAACTACACTATGCAAAGTTGAAATATGACATCAAGCTTGGAATAAGCTTTTCAATAATGAATAATATGCTGTTTTAATTTATAAGTGAAATAGACACTTGCATATAAAAACTGATTTTAAATCAAAACTAAATGTTTAATTTGATTTTTAGCTCCACTGGCCAAAGGTCCTGTGTCCATCGTGCATCCATGCATAAACTTTTCCTTTAAACATCTCCTAAACTACTGGTCCAATTCTGATGAAATTTCTTAGGAATGTTCCTGGGGTGTACCTCTTTCAAATTTGTTCAAATTATGCCCCTGGGGTCAAATTTGACTCTGCCTTGGGGGTCACAAAATTGAAAATTTGCTTAAATAAGGCCTATTTTGTGAAAACTTTCAAAATCTCCCGTCCATAACCATTGGGCCTAGGGCTATCAAATTTGGTATGTAGAGACATCTAATAGTCCTCTACCAAATTTCTTCAAATTATACCCCTGGGGTCAAATTTGACCCTGCCCCGGGGTCACAAAATTGAACATATGCTTATATAGGGTATATTTTGTGAAAACTTTACAAATCTTCTCGTCCATAACCATTGGGCCTAGGGCTACCAAATTTGGTATGTAGTGGCATCTTATAGTCCTCTACCAAATTTGTTCAAATAATGCCCGTGGGGTCAAGTTTGACCCTGCCCCGAGGGTCACAAAATTGAACATATGCTTATATAAGGCCTATTTTGTGAAAACTTAAAAAAAAAATTTGTCAATAACAATCCGGCCTAGGGCTATCAAATTTGGTATATAGTGACATCTAATAGTCCTCTACCAAATTTGTTCAAATTTAATCCCTAGGGTCAAATTTGACCCTGCCCCGGGGGTCACAAAATGGAACATATGCTTATATAATGCCTATTTTGTGATAACTTAAAAAAAAATCTTGTCCATAACCATTAGGCCGAGGGCTACACAATTTGGTATGTAGTGACATTGTATAGTCCTCTACTTAGTTTGTTCAAATTATGCCCCAGGGGTCAAATTTGACCCTGCCCTGGGGGCCACATAATCAATTATATGCTTATATAGTGCCTATTTTGTGAAAATTTTAAAACTCTTCTTGTCCTTAACCATAAGGCATAGGGCTACCAAATTTGGTATGTAGTGACATGTTATAGTTCTCTACCAAGTTTGTTCAAATTATGCCCCTTGGGTCAAATTTGACCCTGCCCGGGGTCACAAAACTGAACATACGCTTATATGGGGCCTATTTTGTGAAAACTTTAAAAATCTTGTTGTCCATAACCATTGGGCCTAGGGCTACCAAATTTGGTATGTAGTGACATCTAATAAACCTCTACCAAATTTGTTCAAATAATGCCTCTGGGGTCAACTTTGACCCTGCCCCGGGGGGTCACAAAATTGAATAAACGCTTTTAAAGCGCCTATTTTGTGAAATCTTTACAAATCTTCTTGTCGAAAACCATTTGGACTATGGCTACCAAATTTGGTATGCAGTAACATCTTATAGTCCTCTACCAAGTTTGTTCAAATTATGCCCTTTGGGTCAAATTTGATCCTGACCCGCATGTCACAAAATTGAACATTATATACGCTTATATCTTTCTTATTTTGTGAAAACTTTAAAAATATTCTTGTCCTTAACTCTAGGACCTAAGGCTACCACATTTTGTATGTAGTGAGATATAGTAGTCCTCTACAAAGTTTTCTCAAATTATGCCCCTGGGGTTAAATTTGACCCAGCCCAGAAGGTCACAAAAGTGTACATGTGCTTAAATAGGGCCTATATTTAAGTATTTGCACATGCAGAGAAATTTGTTTCAGCCTTTTTTTCAGCAGTGGAGTGATACAGGGCCATCATGGCCCTCTTGTTTAAATACTCAAAAAATGAAACCGTGTTCATGCTTGCATGAACACAGTTTATAAATGCTGTCAGAATTATAAAATATGCAATTACTATAAATACAAATGCCAGGGAAAAGTGCTTTTTGTACTAAAAAATTCGAATAAATATTACAATAATACATTTTGAATACTTTAGTATGTAATTAACAGTTTTTGTCTGAGAAAATCACTAAATTTTATATATTTATTCAAATTCACATAAATCATATTTCAAAAACACATCATTACTTCAAATCCTTTCACACAATACTGAAAAAAAAGCACAGTTTCTGATTGTTATTGATTCTTTATTAATTAATACATGTACCATTTTTTAATCTTGATGCATCCTCAATTGTATAATGCACATCTTAATCTGTTTTAACAATTATAATATAAAGATTAAGGCTGAATCAGTAAAATAATAATCCATGATTTCTGCAGTACTTGCAGACAAAATAGAAATACTGCTGTGATATTATCTATCTATCTAATGGGATATTAATTTGGCTTCAATAGAAAACGAGAGCGCCGATGGCGCTGAAAGCATAGTTGCAAGATACAGGGAAGTTGCTGCTGAAGTAAATGTTTAGGTCAAAATATACTAAATAGTTTTCTTATATGTTTTGATGTAAAAGCGACAACTTTGAGCGAAAATAAATACAACATTTTGCACATAGAGACCCCCATAACCATACCTTTTCTTGACGGGCATTCTTAGCTGAATCGATTTAAGCAATAAAAAAGATTTGTCATGTTCAAACCAAAAACAAATTCGACTCAAATCAAAATCGACTGTTTATGCGCCTTTTTCGGCCGTTTTCTAGTGGATTGTAACCTTTTGCAGTGCCATTTTTTACTTTAATCTCCAACTTTATCCTATTTCAGTGATTAAGTAGTGAACACCTATGCTTACCCTATCAATATCTCCAAACGATAAAACCAGAACAAAGTGTATAACATGCCTTCGAGGAAAATATGATGATTTGTTTAGAAAGTACAGCCCTTCATGACTCGATTATTTAGTATATTGTAGCCTTAACGATTGCTGACATCACGAGTCGCCCCCCTTGTTTACAAAATGCTCTATTTTTAGAAACGGGAATTCCAAATAGAGACGAATGTGAATGGTTACAAAATGACATAACTATGAAAATAAATACGTAGAATTACATTATTTCACGCATACCATTATGCAACCATCCGTTTTCTTTTCCGACTTGATACATTTACAGCTTTCCATTTAATATTTTACAGACACAGCACTCGTCCAGAATTCGCGCGAATCCATTAAATCCGATGCCACATTTAAACCGTTAACTCTACTCGTAACGTAAATTTCTGGCTCAAAGTAAATCGTTTTAACTTCAATTAACACATCTCTATTACTTTTAAACTCTACTTCATCAAATCCATAGAAAGGCACGTCAGAATCCATGTCATAAATCAGAAAACATTCATCGTACTCCGCCATTTTTTACACATTTTCAAATAATAAAAGTGCTTTATGCCCCACTTCCTGCTGAGAATATGTTTTAATTTCTATTTATAATTAACCGATGAAATGTTAAATATACTTTAACCAGGGCCTTATTAATTCAGTTATGTAAACATTTGACCTCTCACAGAACAGTAAACGAAGGAAATAGAAATTGGGATCCCATATAAATTAGGTGTGAGGTCACTATCAACAAGAACAGAATTGTTTTACGAACGAAATTTGTTTTAGGTTATAAGAAGATTTTTTGACATAAAACGGTCTTAGAAAAATTCACTAAAAACGGTGTCAGCAATATTCTTGGAAGAAAACGTTAGAAAAACGTTTCCCCCAAAAAAATTGTAAGAATTACCATATGCTAAATTAAATAGATATTTCGTCTGATTTTTTATCAGGTAAGGCTTCATAATGGACAACCGATGTATGTGGATTTTCAAAATGTGGTATATACCATAAGCATAGGTGCAAGCACCTATGCTAAAAATCAAAGCATACACATGTATAAAATGTGTATGTATATATTAGTTAAACTTAAATTGATTGACCATCGATAAAAGATATTATAATATATGTATGTATATATATATCCTTGTAAAACTAAAAATTAAATATGTATGTTTCTATTACATCATAAAGGACTTATATTTTCAGACAAAGTACAGTGAAGCTTAAAACAGTATCCAATTGTAACAGTCAATTTTGGGAAAATCAACCTTATAATTATTTTCTGTGTTGGCCAATGTCATAATTGGTATAAAATGTATATTGAACTGGAAGTTCTCTTTTTTTTAAATGATAACATTTGCTTGGTCAGCCATAATTGTCACAATCAAGTGGTCTTTTTACACTGTAGTTTTCTCACTGACTATGGGATTGTTATGAGAATGAGCCACACAAAGTATCGTTGGGGAGATGAGTTGTCAATTTTATGTTTATCAGTCTTTCATAATCCAGTATACCTGTAAAAAGGGAATTTGTAACTAATAATCACACAATATACACAATTAAAATTGTATGCATTTAGATTTATTTAGTACTGCACATTAATCATTTTCCAAAAATCTGTAGCAACATTACATTATATAATGCTGCAATACTAAAGTAATTTACTAATTAAAGGTCGCTGATGTGTAATGGATGTGGTGTCCACCTAATGATCTGGAGGTCACTGGTTTGATCCCCAGTGTGGGAGCATTCTTAAGAAATCTCCAAGAGACACCCAAGTACTGGTTCTAGGCCCAGGAAACGAACTCAAGAGCATTTCACATACATGTACGTAGTTAGTACTTTAAATTTAATCGAACTAAAAAAGGGTTAAAACTAACAACTGAAACCCTTATTAATACATTTTATTTTGAATCAAGCAAATGTGGAAATTCATTAAAAATAATGAGTAAAATTTAAAAATTCTACTTTAAAGTAATCATGATAATTTAGATCATTTTCAGAATATTTAATGATGATAATGATACAATTATATATTCCCTAAATGATAAAAATAAAACATGTAATGTTAATTTATGGAAAAAAAACGTTTTAATTTTATCAATATCATGGTAATTACAACTAGATACAGGCAATTAGATCAGAAACGTGCATTAATTATATTAACCCATTCATGCCTAGCGTCCTGAAAAAAAGGACATTGCAAACAGCGTAGACCCAGATGAGACGCCGCATAATGCGGCGTCTCATCTGGGTCTGCGCTGTTTGCTTAAAGAAATTTCTGTAAGAAATATTCTAAATATAGAAATAAATATACCAGACACCCCTACTTTTGGAAATAAATTGATCCAATTTAGAAGGATGGGTGAGTCCACTGGGCATAAATGGGTTAATGAACAACCCAGACATTTGTAGTGATTTATGGTCACTATTTCATTTGATTAACGTTCTATACAGTACAGCCAAAGCGGAACAAACGTATTTCGCGATCCGCGGCGGCAAGGCGAAACGAGTCGATGCCGCGTCAGTCGTTGAAGCCGCGTCAGTATGCGGCGGCAAGTCGCATTTCGCCGTGAAACTTCGCATCTGTCCGCCGAGGAATGCCGCGATCCGCGACATGATGCCGAGTCGATGCGCATCATGAAATAAAAAATCTTTTTAAAATTATTAGTGACATGTAGTTAACAAATTTTGAAAGAAAAATTATAATAATAATTAAAATCATAATAAATTTATTGTGCGCGGATTGTATTAGCATATACATGTAAGCATAGCTAATGTGTCTGGCCAATTATTAAGTTTGTTTCCCGCCCCTAGCGTATGTATTTCACACATAAACAAGGTCACGTAATTATGTTTTCGCACATACAAGTGGTCAAGGCTCCAACATATGGTGGATTTATAAGCTAATTGCATGTTGATTCCGCTATTATATTTTAGCTGAGAAAATTAGCAGTTTGAAGCCACATCAATAATCAAGACGGTGACGACGTATTTGTAGTTTTGTTAATTATCAGCTTATTATAACTATTGTTTGAATATGCGTACATAAAAACGTTTTATTTTGTTCATATTATACAGTTAATATCGCTAATAATTACCCGATAATCCCGTATATTCCAGTTTTAAAGCAAATGCTGGTAAATATTTACGATACACAAACATTCTCGATATTTCCTGAAGTATCAAATACATTTTGACATTTGTTACTATTTATAGAGATGATGAAATAACGTCTAATCGGGGCGTTTTTTTTCTCCACTGAACACGCGATTTACGCCTGACTCGATGTTCATGTATTTATACAACACAAAATACACCCAAACTTTCCAAACGACGTTCTACATGTCTGCATAATTTTCGCGCGCTTTTTATGAAACAAAGGATATTTTGGCACTGTTTATTTGACGCTAGAATTTGCCAAAGGACGCGTTAGCATTAACATTCGGAAGTGTGTTTCGGATTACAAATTTAATAATGATAACCGAACGAAACATAAACAGTTGCGCGTAATTAATTCTACGCTACACATACATGTATGTACATGTAGATGGATATCTTTTCACTCGATCCGCCGCGTACGTATGCGGCGGATTCACTCCGCGAAAGTACGCGAGGTTAATACAGACTCGGCGTCGTTGCGCAAATCGATGCCGAGTGCCACGGCGATACGCCGCGTGAACACACGATTCGGCCGCCGCGGACTAATAATCTGGCCGTGGCGTAGCCGCGGATTATGTTTGTGCCGCTTTGGCTGTACTGTACATGACCTGTCATAAAAGGTATTTTTTAGCCAGTACTACAATCGGCAATGATAGTCTGTATTGCATACATATTCCAACGTCTATTATCGATTCGCTTCCTAAAACTGAACAAATATTTAATGTTTACATCGCGAAACGTAATGCATCCAGTTTCACTTTCGGTTTGGTTGGTTTTGTAAACACCGTAATTTCATCTTAAAAATTGGATGAAAGGGTGATTAAATAATAATGGAAAAGTAAATCACTTGGATAATAGGTCAAAATGCAACACAAATGAACGTTAATAGTGCTCTTAATATCAAAGTTTCGGTAAAAAGTTTGGCGCTAGTTCAACGCGCATGTATACAGCCTCATAACAATAGACTGACAACCTTTTGGGTAGTAAAGTAGTAATACAAGGCAATATGGCGACCGTTAGCCACGAGGCCTATCTTACGGAGGAATCCGAGATAGCCGATGTATCACGATTGTGATTTTAAGTCATGTATAGGGTTAACAACACAGAAAAACAACATGTGGCTGACAGACTATCAACTGAGCCAGTTTTGAACCACTGAGTTCAGACCCTGACAGGTCTGATAACAATTAACCTAGAGTTCATTTACCTGCCATAAACAAAGCAAGTGTTCACAAGATTAATCCTTTACCACTTACATGTAGATACCTTTTTTGATGCATTTGTAGTCTCTTAGAAAGTTAAATTAATCAAATACCTGTCTTATTACATTCAATTTTAAAAGGCTTCATTTCCAACCCTTAAATATTGATGAGCAGCAAACAGGATAATACCTGAATAGACTGTGAGTTACCCATTTTTACTTTGCTTCTGAGTGTGAAAGCTTTAAAGTACTTACTTTGTAGTGAAATCAATGTTCTAAAACCATACTTTTTCAAAAGTCATTTTTACTGTAAGAATGATAAAAAGTCACAGACACAGCTTTATATCATAAAAAATAATGCAAACATGTTTGGATAATGTATGTATATCCTATTAAAATACATACGTGACTTTGTATGAAAATACAGGACAATATATGCAAACTTAAATATACAATGTACACTTCATATTGTTTATCTATATCAGTATCATATAATAAATGCAGGTCAACCAGCAGCCATTTATTCACAATGCTTGCAATGTAATATTTACATGTAGTATACTGATCATCCAAAAACCAGTTTTAGCTGATACAACAAAATATACATGTTTTATGCAATTTCGCTTTCCCTCTCAGAAGCTGAGTGAACTAGAAATGGCGCGGCAGAGGCCGATGCGTATCCCCACGCCGAATGTTTGACCTAGATGTGCCCCAGGGTTGGTAATGGGGCCATGCATAGCTGAGATTGACCGTATTGTCATAAGAGAAGTTCATCATCAATTAGAAGTGAATTGGTGTAGAAATGAAGAAGTTATAGTAAAAGGCAATTTTGGGTGGGTGTGACATATGTGGGCAGGGCGCCCCAGGGTTGGTAATTGTGCCATGCATAGTTGAGATTGACCGTATTGTCATAAGAGAAGTTCAGTATCAATTTGAAGTGAATCGGTGTAGAAATGAAGAAATTATAGTAAAAGGCAATTTTGGGCGGGTGTGGTCTATGTGGGCTGGGCCCCAGGGTTGGTTATGGGGCCATGCATAGTTGAGATTGACCGTATTGTCATAAGAGAGGTTCAGTATCAATTTGAAGTGAATCGGTGTAGAAATGAAGAAATTATAGTAAAAGGCAATTTTGGGTGGGTGTGGTCTATGTGGGCGGGGCGCCCCAGGGTTGGTAATGGGGCCATGCATAGTTGAGATTGACTGTATTGTGATAAGAGAAGTTCAATATCAATTTGAAGTGAATCGGTGTAGAAATGAAGAAATTATAGTAAAGGCAATTTTGGGTGGGTGTGGTCTATGTGGGCGGGGCCCCAGGGTTGGTTATGGGGCCATGCATAGTTGAGATTGACCCTAATGTCATAAGAGAAGTTCAGTATCAATTTGAAGTAAATCCGTGTAGAAATGAAAAAATTATAGTAAATGGAATTTTTTGGTGGGTGTGGCCTATGTGGGCGGGCGCCCCAGGGTTAGGATTGGGGCCATGCATAGTTGAGATTGACCCTAATGTCATAACAAAAGTTCAGTATCAATTTGAAGTGAATCCGTGTAGAAATGAAAAAATTATAGTAAATGGAAATTTTTGGTGGGTGTGGCCTATGTGGGCGGGGCGCCCCAGGGTTGGGAATGGGGCCATGCATGGTTGAGATTGACCGTATTGTCATAAGAGAGGTCCAGTATCAATTTGAAGTGAATCGGTGTAGAAATAAAGAAGTAAATGTAAAATAACCTAAAAAAATGAGTGATAATTTCTGACGCGGCCCCACCCCAACCGCTATAACTTTTGACCCAGGGGTCAGATCAAAATTCCAAATAGTGCAGGGTCGCACATATGCTCATAGCTACCATGTGTGTAAGTTTCAAGGTTCTAGTGCTTTTAGTGTAGGAGGAGATAGTGGCCAGGACGGACGGACAGACAGACGGACGGACGGACGGACGGCGGAGATAACCACAATATCCCCACCTTTTTTTCAAAAAGCGTGGGGATAAAAAGGCTAAGCACAAACGGCATAAAACCAGAACAGCCTGCAAGTAACTTGCAGTCTGTTCAGTTTTTATGCTGTTTGCTGCTCATCAGTATCGGAGGGTTGGCTAAAGTCTTTAATATTTGAATCTACACATGTAGTAAGAAAGACCTGTAATTAGATTTTACGTTTTAAAGGAACTACAAATGCGTAAAAATACATATCTAAGTGGTGAAGAGCTATGCCAATGTGACACTCTGAGATTGTATCATGGTGGTCAAGAGCTATGCCAATGTGACACTCTGAGATTGTATCATGGAAATAAGGCCTTACAAAAGTGGTTTGTTCTTATCCTTAATATCTTCACATTGGAAAATGTGTGTATTAATTGATTTTTTGCTCCCAATACTCTTAAATTGATAACTTAGTGTTGTCAAATTGTCAATATTAGTTCTACTTAGGTTCAAGCCATAGAGCTGCATAGAGAAACTAACTAAATGGTGCATTTTGTTTTAAGAAACCTCAAATTGGGATTTTTTTTAACAGTGATTGGGAAATGTGTACTTCTTTCCCAATTGGGAAAGTGCAGTTTTCCAGTACGTTGTAGAAGGAAAACAAGAGCTGTGTTCTGGAAACACAATGCCCCCTACTGCGCCGCTTTAAAGCCATATATTTTACCTTTGACCTTAATGGATGACCTTGACTTTTCACTCAAAATATGCAGTTGAGATACGCATGCATGCCAAATATAGAGTTGCTATCTTCAATATTGCAAAATTTGACCTTTGACCTTGAAGGATGACCTTGACCTTTTACCACTCAAAATGTACAGCTCCATGATATACGCATGCATGCCAAATATCGAGTTGCTATCTTCAATATTGCAAAATTTGACCTTTGACCTTGACTTTGAAGGCTGACCTTGACGTTTCACCACTCAAAATGTGCAGCTCCATGAGATATGCATGAATGCCAAATATCAAGTTGCGATCTTCAATAATGCAAAATTTGACCTTTGATTTTGACCTTGAAGGATGACCTTGACCTTTCAGCATTCAAAATGAGCAGCTCCATGATATACACATGCATGCCAAATATCAAGTTACTATCTTCAATATTGCAAAAATTTGACCTTTGACCTCGACCTTTGACCTTGAAGGGTGACCTTGACCTTAACCTTTCACCATTCAAAATGTGCAGCTCCATCAGATACACATTCATGCCAAATATCAAGTTGCTATCTTCAATATTGCAAAAAGTTACGGGCAATGTTAAAGTTTTCAGCAAACGGAAAGACAGACAGACTGACTGACGAACAGACAGACGGACAGTTCAAAATCTATATGCCACCCTTCAGGGGCATAAAAAAGTTTTGGCGATAGTTTAAGTTTTCAGACGGACGGACAGATGCCATATATTTGACCTTTGACCTTTAAGGATGACCTTGACCTTTCACCTTTCAAAACGTACAGCTCTATGAGATACACATGCATGCCAAACATGCATGCAAAATATCAAGTTGCTATCTGCAATATTGAAAAAGTTATGGCCAATGTTAAAGTTTTTGGACAAACGACAGACACCATATATTTGATATTTGACCTTGACCTTCACCTTTCACCACTCAAAATGTTAAGCTCCATGAGATACACATGCATGCCAAATATCAATTTGCTATCTTGAATATTGAAAAAGTTATGGCCAATGTTAAAGTTTTCGGACGGACGGACAGACGCCATATATTTGACATTTGACCTTGAAGGATGACCTTGACCATCCCCTTTTGCCACTCAAAATGTGAAGCTCCATGAGATACACATGTATGCCAAATATCAAGTTGCTATGTTCAATATTGAAAAAGTTATGGCCATTAAAGTTTTCGGACGGACGGACAGACTGACACACTGACGGACAGTTCAACTGCTATATGTCACCCTACCAGGGGGCGTAAAAATTGATGCACACTGCACAGGCTAATCTGGCAAGTAACATTATGTACATGCATTGAGTTTTCAGAGACTTGCTAACTTCTACATCACTAAAGTTTCACTCTGAACTTTTTCTACAGTTTATTATAACTGCAAAACTCTTTTTTTTGCTAGTTAAAACACCTTTTCATCCACTGAGCAAATCAAGTTGTTTGAACCCCAGTCAACTGCACCACAAAGCAATTCTTTAAAATGTTTGCAAGGCCAAGATGCAAGGTGTCCAATGTAAATCAATGTCCATATCCTACATGAGAAATTGTGTCATGCCTGCAATTAACATGTCATTGGTATTGAAAGCCTACTACTACCTACACTTTTAATGATTGATATCTTTTGAGGTAAAACCCTGTCAACTTGAAACATGAAATCTGACCGATAAGAACTTGTAACCATTTAAACCCAAATGCTCTGACTCACTCATTAAGTGCTCTAAATTATTTTTTTTAAGACACAGATTATCAATCAGAACAACATTTTATTTTTCAGTCTGTCAAAATAAATTTACTAATTGACATTTGATTATCAGAAAACTTAACAAGAGCACCGCCTTGCGGGTGCAGACCGCTCATCTATTTTTCTTTTTATGCAGACCGCTCATCTATTTTTCTTTTTATTTAAAGGTGAAGGGACCTATCTCAATTTCAATCACAAAGGAGGGAGGCCGGGGTGGAGTAGAGGGGTGTATAGTGTGGGGGTGTGGTCATTTATTACATTATTTTCCAAAAATGCCAATAAAATGAAAACAAAAAAATACTTTTTTTTTGGGGGGGGGAGGGGGGATTCTTGGGTGGGATTGTTGGACAGTATTTCAAAAATAAAATAATAAAAATAAATATTTGTGTTTTTTAACCAGGTTTAAAAAAAATGGGGGGGGGGGGGGGAGTTGGGGGGGGGTACAGTTTGAGGGTGTGGTGGTCATTTATTAGATGATCTTTATGGTGGTTTGGGTGGAGTCTATTATGGTATGTCAGGTAAGAGTTGTTTTGTCAAAGTATCAATCAAATCTAATCATAAAGAAAGAAGTTATGGCAATTCTAGCAAAATTTTATAATTTGACCTTGAGAGTCAAGGTCATTCAAAGGTCAAGCTAAAATTCAACTTGCCAGGTACAGTACCCTCATGATAGCATGAAATAATTTGAAGTTTGAAAGCAATAGCCTTGATACTTTAGAAGTAAAGTGGATCTAAACACAAAATTTAACCATATATTCAAAGTTACTAAGTCAAAAAAGGGCCATAATTCCGTAAAAATGACAAACAGAGTTATGCAACTTGCCCTTTACTGTCCCCTTATGATAGTTTGCGAGTGTTCCAAGTATGAAAGCAATATCTATGATACTTTAGGGGTAAAGTGGACCAAAACACAAAACTAAACCAAATTTTCAATTTTCTAAGTATAAAGGGCCCATAATTCCGTCAAAATGCCAGTCAGAGTAACATAACTTTGCCTGCACAGTCCCCTAATGATAGTTAGTGTTGCAATTATGAAAGCAATAGCTTTGATACTTTAGGAATAAAGTGGACCTTAGAAACACAAAACTTAACAAAATTTTCAATTTTCTAAGTATAAAAAGGGCACATAATTCTGTCAAAATGCCAGTCAAAGTTACATAACTTTGCCTGCACAGTCCCCTTATGATAGTTAGTAAGTGTTGCAAGCATGAAAGCAATAGCTTTGATACTTAAGGAATAAAGTGGACCTAAACACAAAACTTAACCAAAATTTTCAATTTTCTAAGTATAAAAAGGGCACATAATTCTGTCAAAATGCACGCCAGAGTTATCTAACTTTGCCTGCCCAGTCCCCTCATGATGGTAAGTGTACCAAGTTTGAATGCAATAGCATTGATACTTTATGAGAAAAGTGGACCTAAACGCAAAACTTAACTGGATGCCGATGCCAAGGTGATGACAATAGCTCATAATTTTTTTTCAAAAAATAGATGAGCTAAAAATTGTAGCTTACTGAACCCTGTTAACTTGACATTTATAAAATAATCTAATACATGAAAGGTGCAGGTGAATGTTGAATAAACAGTAAATTCAACCAGTCTTAAACATGACTTTAAGTAGAATATGAAAGCTTATCATTTATTAATTCCACTGGAAACACGGTAATATTGCCACTTATATTGTAATTGATTGAAGGGTTTAAGAATAAAAAATATTGATTCATCAAGATTTACCAGTTACTCATATCAGGTGGGCTGCCATTAAGATTACAGATCAATAAATTGATAAAAGATTGAAGACCTCTGATTAAAACATGAGGAAAACACTGTAAAGATTGTATACACCATTATTGCAAGTAGAGTATGAGATTTCAAACCTTTTGTTCTGAACAATAACAACTTCCGCTTTAAATCAATTAAGCATTCTTTACCAAAAAGAAAACAAAAATTTCAATTAAATTAAAACACCCGCAAATGTGTTTAAGAAGCTAGATACATGTACATGTAGTAGATACTGACTTTCCTGATTTCTTTATCAACAAAATGTTAAAGCAAACAAAGTGTCACGTTGTTTCACAGCTTTAAAGAATGAAACTTTGCTGTTTCATGTATTTTAAAGAATACTCTACTCTCCTCTTTTTTTTCCCTTTCTGAGACTAATCAAAAGAAATAACAGCAAAAGTAAACACTTTTTAGCAAAAAAAATTTAACCATCGAACATTTTCAGGTATTTAAAATAAGATACAGAATTTCAGTATCTGATAGTAAGCTAATTGAAAAAAAATGTTAATAGTTTTTAACTGCCCATATTTTTTTAAAGTTGCCACTAAAAGTTAAACTAACCAGATTTAGTGTATCTAGCATAACTTATAATAAGCATAATAGATATGTCAATATATAGTATTAATTATTCACAAATCTAAGTGTTTTTCTTGTTTTCTGTTTGAAACAACCGGTATCTTTAACAATTTTACAAAATCTTGCGTGTTCACATTTTTTATTTCTTAGCATCAACACTTAATAACAAGAGTGCCATTATCACAAAGATAGACCAGTCACTAAATTTCAAGTATTTTTGGCGAATAGGCATGGTCTTAATTGATTTATTATTTTACCTTTAACCTTTAATTTTGACCTTGATCTCAACTGAACTAATTGACTTTATTCTTCTTGTAAGTTATGGAATGTTATTTCCAAATCTTTTACTTAATTTGCCCAAGACTATGTTTTGACTTATGACCTTGAATTTTGTAGTTGACCTAGAGATCTGGTTTGTGCGCATGAGTCTTTGTCTTATGCCAATCAATTTTGAAAAGTTATTTGAGAATCCATCTATGTTAGCGTTAGACAATTTCACAAATCAATCATCAGAACCTAGTTCACTCTTCTAAAATGACCCTAGGGGATAAGGCTAGTGAAATTTCGCAGTCAAGAATAATTAGTGAGACGTCCTGTTGGTTCATGTGTCCAAATCTTTTGGGAAAATCAACCAGACAACACGTTCTCATAACAGTTACAGAGCAGATGCTGCTGGTTTTGTCATATTTTCTCTTACTGGTTCACTGTTGAAATAAAATTTACCTTGTTTGCATGTGAATCGAACAATAGGTACATGTGAATTGTAATTTCATTTGTTATTTGTTGGCTAATCAATGATAATGAATACTCAATTTTACCAACAAGCCCCCCCCCCACCCGCGTTATGTAATGTGGTGAAAATACTTATGGCAAGTAATATGAAAATCCACCTATTGGATTGGAAACTCAAACATTTGTCATTCTACAATTAATTGCGACCTTGACATTTAGCATAAGGACCTGTTTCTGTATCTGATCACTTATGCCGAGTTATTTAAAAATTTATTGGGGCTAAAAGTCATGCTGCCAAAAAAGTGTCAAGAAAAAATCCTACATTTGAACTTTATTATTGAATTAAGACATTTACTCCATAGACAAAGGGACCTGTTTTATGCGCACGACACTCTATCTCTGAATGCCTAATTATTTGAATATTCATTTATGCTGGACAATAGGGAAATTTAGACAGTCATTTGGGAAAAATATATCCTTTTTGTGAATGGGAATGCGGCCGAATGTTGGGGCCCAAAATTTGACCCAAATAATGTAATCAATCAGAATCTAACGTCACCTGAATTTCTCGAGGGACGTGTCTGCGGGCAGGTAGTGAATGTAGGAGGAAAGGCCATTGCATCTCATGAAGTCGACAAAGGGAAGTCGAGAAGTCAAGTGATAGTGAACAGGGTCTCCTGATTTCGGAGGGGAATGAGACCGACGCCTGTGAGATCTGAAAAATAAGACCAAAAAAATAAAGTTATTCGTTTACACTTATATAACAAATAAGGTACGTCCCTTAGTCAAGTTATTTCTCAAATTAATAATAAATAAATGTTCACTGACAGAAATCATCCAAATAACATTTCTTTGAATATGTGTTCATTTCATATGCAAATTCTTTATTTGAGTCTCTAAGATAAAAAACTATACATTTTTTCTTAAATCATCTTTCATTCAAATTAACTTCTATATTATTGTTTAGAATTAATCTCAATTTTACATGGTCCAAGTTCAAACAATATAACTAATTGATTATCCTGATAAAATATGTTAATGATCTCTTCGGATTAATATACACACAAATGACATGTCAAAATTAATATGAATACCAGTATGGACTTTCTCTGAATAATCAAAACAAAATATTTTTACTCATTATAAAAAGGATCATTTCTTTTAATAATAATATAAATAGCACAGCTTGTACATTTCTCGAAAGAAATTTCATTTGTATTTTATGCCAATAATATTGTACACTTTTCAAGCAATTAATATAAGAATGATCAATCATACATACATGTTCAACCATTTTTTACAGAATGACAATTTACATACAATTTAATACAATACACTTGTATATGTCACACTGCTTGTGTATCTACTGATGAAAGAATTGGTTTTGATTAACCTGTAATTACATGTATAATAATCTTACCTGTCCATCAATTTATCCATTGATGTAACTATCTGCAACTGCTTGTTCAATGGCACAAAATGTGCAGGTACATGAAATTCTGGGTCATCGCTTAATTCTGCACATTCCTTTGTGCGATATGAATCAATGTCATCTGAGAAATCTTCCATTCTGTTCCTATTTTCTCGCATTCTAAATTTTTTCGCTGATGGAGAAGAGGAGAACTCGGAAGACAATGACAGGTTTTCCACTTCTTCAGATGCAACCTCGCGGATTAAGCTAAATTTTGGAGGCGGTTTTCTTGCAATGGGAACATGAGCTTTTTCCTTGACATCTATATCAAACAGACCAAACTTGATCGGGGTGCTTGTTGAACTGCACTGACTGATGTCAATGTCACCAATGGAAGGATGCTTCAGAGTGTCCACATCACTGATGCTTGAACTTCTTGAGACATCGAGCTTATACGACTCCATTTCAGCGGCCAAAGAATCTGTGCTGCAGCATGAGGAAATTGAGGAAACAGTGCGTGTTAGGCCAGCATGACTGGAAGATTGCTTCGACATTAGTGAATCAGAATGTTTCAGCAGTATGGCAGTGGTAGATATGAAGCGAGATTCTTTGGTTGAGATTGCCTTAGTGTCTGGCGATTCAAATACAGGTAGATCAATATCTGACAGACTACAAGATGACAAAAGTGAGGTATCAGGACGCAACCATGTGGCTGAAATATTTGGATCAAATTTTTCTACATATACAACTTCTTCATCGGGCACATGATACTTTCCCTTTTGAGTTGCATTCTTGCCATCACATGGTTTCTCCTCAACTTCTGAGCACAAGCCTTTCGTATCAATTTTTGAACTGGCTTCAGATTCTTCTGAAACTTTTCTCAAATCAGCAACCAAAGTGTCACTGCTTGACTTCTGTGCCTGTTTCTTTCTGTCAGGACTCTCTTGAACTGACTTTGGTAGTTCTCTGGAAAGTGATTTTGAGGCTTTAGTTTTCTTGGACTTTCTCGAACCAGGTGGCTTTTGTTTTGAGTCCGAGGTAAACCGGTCAATGAATGATTTTCTTGAGCTTGACATTTCAGAATATTCTTTTCCCTTTATATTGAAATATCTGACACTGAATGTTGCAAATTACTAACAATGGTTAACAAACATTCCACTTGGAAATGAAAACCATTACACGTACTTTCAGTCATTTTCTCTTAAGTTTCATAGGTCACAAATTGGTGAAACAAATTCCATCCATAGAACACAATGTCAGCCCCGAACGATTTAAAGCGTTTTATCAAGGCGTATGTGTCAAACATAAACAAACCATTGGCATTGTCGATTGGCAAAGCAACTGCTGATACTCCGACCCAACATAGTCATGTTAAGTGTGGGGTCTAACGCCCCTGAAATTCCCACAAATAAATATACATTTTGTGCAAACATTTCATTTTTATAGAACAATTTAAACAAGAACACTCAAACCAAAAGGAAAACACTTCTTATCCGACAGACTAACTTTATCCATTTCCGTTTAATCGGTGTGCGAAATATAATTGCATCATAACATTCACTTTGTACACTGCTCGTGAGAGAAAAGCGCGTGCGTACATAACATTAATCTGCAACACAAACTGTTTGCAGTATTTATCTTCTTCCATTTCAAAGTAAAATATATCGTTTTAATTTATATCATTTTCTTTGCAACGTGTTTAGTGAGTTTGAAAGTGGCGATTTAAAAGATTCAGAGCGGTAAATAGTTAATTATAGCAAAATAAAGACAATGACAATTATCGGGATATTCAAATTACAATCACCAATTATCATTAAATTGTTATAGAAACTTCTACCTCATGACTCTGTTTAATTTTATTTCAACTTTCAATATATTTTTTCGACTATTTCCTTGTCTATGTATACATGACAAACTGACTTGAGAGTTGTTCAATATAAGAAATAAATAAACATACTGATTAAGATAAGTCCTATAATATTAACGTTGTGAAGACAAAGAATGAATTTGCGCATTGAATCACACACGAGCATGCATTTAAGTGGATTTTGAAAACCAGAAGTCAAATGCCCATAAGGATGAACTTTTCTGAGGTCATATAAAAATAAACATAAATACTGAATGTCAGAGGTATTTGTTTTAAAATTATAATACATAGTCTGCAAAATTCATGATCAGGTATACAGTTAAAGTATAAATTTCGGACGAGAACTTCGAAATCGCTTTTTAGAGCTGTATAACATAACAATATATATATATATATATATATATATATATATATATATATATATATATATATATATATATATATATATATATATATATATATATATATATATGCGCAGCGATTATTTTTTCCTTCTTTATAAAGTACCGGAAAACGGCACTTTGCCAATTAAATAACTACAAATTTCCCAATTGCTGTAAAAAAAAAATGAAGTTTTTTTGTTTTTGTTTTTTTTTATAAAATGCAACATTTGTTTAGTTTCCCTATGCAGCACTGTGGTTTGAACCTCAGTAAATATAATATTGACAACTTGACAACACAAAGTTATCAATTTTAAAGTATTTGGGAGCACAAAATCTTATACACCAATTTCCCAATATATGGACTTCACGACGCGATTTTTCCCAATTTGATGTTTTCACAACTCATTTTTTCCCGATTTGGCTGGTACCGGTACTTTTCCCAATTGGGCAAAAACAATCGCTGATGTGATAAATATATATTGCATAATACGGAAAGGTTAATATTGATAATCACAGACAAGCATGAGAGACTAATAAGAGATACTATAATAAGTCTTGTTTGTTAAATAATGTGACATTTTTGTTTTTGCGAAGTATGCTTTGTCCCTGATCGTACATCGTCCTTTGACATTTTATGGTGAGTTAAATATACAAACACGCGTCAACATAATATATAGAACACTCACTAACAGTTTGCGTTCTTTTAACCAGCAAGTTTATTCGTAGTATAGTGTTTGTGTATAAAAGGCTAGACGTATCAAAGCCCAAAGAGTCATTTCTGTCCACTTACATCGCCAAAAGTACGAAAGGTCGGTCTTGTCAATTTTTTTTCGCGATTCCCGATTTAATTAGAATATACTAATACATAAAAAATCACCCTAAACCGCTGTTTAATATTTATTTATCATACAACTATTTTACGCTTAATGCCATGAAATCTCTGTCTTCTGATGTTAGGGTCAAACGGTAATCTCGGAAGTTTTATTGCAAGGACTTACCTTGACAAAAAGCTACGTCTAGTTATGTCTTACATCCTTAGGTTGTGATGGCATCGGGAAAGCTCTGTCTTCATTGGATTTCATAATTGATCTACTTTTTTACGAATTTTCGTGGATTTCGTTGGTCCGCTGAACCACGAATTCAAGTACCAACGATTAGTTATACATATTTAATCCGAAATCGGTCATTTCCGAATGTACCGTACTCCAAACGCTTCTGTTTACGGCCATTGACCATTTCTGCCACTGAATCGTTAGCAGCCTGTGTCAATAATGCTTCAGTCGTAGACTGAGCCTTTGCAGGGTCGAGCAATCCTGCTATAGTAGGAGAACGTGTCTGAACTGTTCCGGTTTTCAACCATTTTGAAAGAGCCATTATTTGATCGAGATATGCTAGTTTATACAATATGTTGTTTTCTTGATAAGTGTTTGGGTAATTATATTTTTAAATCAAGCACTGTATTTAAACTATACATCAACGATTTTTCTCGTTTACGTGACGTCGTCAAATTAACAGTTTGAAGATTTATCACATATGTCAATTAGTGCAAAGTAAAGTTAAAAGAGACTTAAAGGGATCTTTTCACGCTTTGGTAAATTGACAAAATTGAAAAAAGTTGTTTCAGATTCGCACATTTTCGTTTTAGTTATGATATTTGTAAGGAAACAGTAATACTGAACATTTACCATGGTCTAATATAGCCATTATATGCATCTTTTGACGATTTTAAAACCTAAAAATTATAAAGCGTTGCAACGCGAAACGATTGAATAATTTGGAGAGTTCTGTTTTTGTCGTTAAATTTTGTGAAACTACGAAGATTGCTTATATAAGGTATAAAATACGTCATGTATGTGTACTCGGCGGAATAGCTCAGTAGGCTAAAGCGTTTTTACTTCAGGACTCTGGCAGGACTCCAGGGGTCACTGGTTCGAAACCTGCTCCGGGCAATGTTCTTTTCCTTTTTTTAATTTTATTCTTGATTTTTTACTGGAGCTTTTACGATCCAATGTTTACAGTTATCAATATAAAGCATTTAATGAATAAGTTAAAAAATGCCAAAATCTGTGAAAAGGCCCCTTTAACGGTTTTCACACGTGTATTTTTGGGACCTTATTACTAAATTGTTACTACTAGGGGACCGATTGCGCTGAGAATGGCAAATATTGTCAAAACAACATTGATTGCAAATAGCGAGCAGGGACCCACAAGTGCGCCACTTTATCGCTCTTATCAAGAATTATCGGCAACACTTTCATGATTCAGTGCACATTAACCTCAAATCTTGCTGTCATCACATATTAGCAGATTATGCTTCGTTATTACTCTGGTTGTTTTAATAAAAGTTTAATGATTATGAAGGTCTTCTCCAAAATTTTGAAATCCACGAAATGACCTACAACAAATTAGTGTTTTTTTTTTATTTGAAATCCACGAAATTACGTGTCAACGAATAAGTTGTTTTTTATTAAACCACGAAATTTCATACCGACGAATTTCTATACGTTTACAGTAATTGCTCACTTCATTGGAAAATTCTACAATTTCTTAAGAAACTAGTTTTTTTTAACCCTAAATAAGCAGTTGCAGTCACGTCGCAACTCGAGCCATCCATAGAGGCTTTTCTTGAAGGAGAGCTAAAGGAAATGCTTAGGTAGATAGTGGCCTTCCTACAGCGTCTGAAGAGATTTGGATAGGGTTATTTCTACGGCGACTATTCGAATACAGCGAGGAATGTTATCCCTTGAGCCGGACGTCCTTTCCCGTTGTCTTCGCTGACTCCATGTGTCTGGGGCAGCGTAGAGGACGGACGGGGCGGACCTAAAGCGATGCAGACAAGAACTTCGACGGAGCTGCTGTTTTAAGATCAATCAAGTGCCCCATGACGGTGGTACTCAGTACGCTCAACGTGCTGTGAAAACCGTTCTTGCGATCGGGTAGACGGCTGGTAAGGTATAGAACGGCTCTAAAGGCGGCGCAGCCCGTTATGAACGGGAATGCTATGCTTCAGAATATTATCAGCACTAACTATAAGGCACAGCCTTTTCCTCTCGAGGGCGTTGTAACCAGACATGACTTGTCTTGAAATTGTCTACCAGTGCGCATTAAGGTCACGGGTTACAACAGCGCACTGCTTTTTTAATCAAAATTGTTTCTTTTCGAGAAAATTTGCAGCCGGGTAAATTTGACTTACTTTGGCTTAATTAATTTCTTCCCTTTAAGGTCACATGGGCAGGTCCGCACATAGGGCAGTCGCGGAGATGCTGGGAGGATCTGTAAATAAACTCTGACGCACACACACGCACGCACGCACCCCCGTACCCCACACACATTATCCAAAATCGGGTTGATTCGTGCAGTGTATGGAAACTTCGGACAGTACTTGTTTTGCTTTTGTTTATTACACAGGGTTTTTTCCGACATCTATCGAGAAGAACCAGGGAAAATCAGGACAGTATCATAATTTCAGGGCTTTTTCCACGTTTGTGTTCTCAAAAATGAGTCGCAAACTGTTCAAACTGTTGAAAAAAAATGAGTAGCGAAATTTCTTAAATTGTGAAAACTTGAGTCGCGAACTTTTTGAATTATTGAAATTTAAGTCGCGAACTTTTTGAAATTGTGTAAATTTGAGTCGCGAATTTCCCGAAAATGTGAACAACGGCAATTCTCTCAAAAGGAAAACAGCCCTGAATTTTGTTCCCATTGTGCACAAATTACAAAAAGCTTTGTATTTCGTCAAGTGGTATTTTTGACACACAGTTCACCCGACGAATACTGTATTAAAATAAGGTTTAAAATTGATCTGCATACGAGACGTCTATAAAAGGGGCCTTTTCACAGATTTTGGCATATTTTGATGTTTGTCATTAAATGCTTTATATTGATAAAATGTTAACATTGGATCTTAAAAGCTCCAGTTAAAAATCAAGAATAAAATTTAAAAAAAGGAAAAAAAAAGTAGCCGTACCAGGCTCGAACCAGTGACCCCCGGAGTCCTGGAGTTAGTCTGAAGTAAAAACGCATTAGCCCTCTCGGCTATTCCGCCGAGTTTACACAGTTTAAGTATTTTATACCTGATATAAGCAATCTTCGTAGTTTCGTAAACTTAAACGACAGCAACAGAACTCTCCCAAATTATTCAATCGTTTCGCGTTGCAACGCTTTATAATTTTTAGGTTTTCAAATCGTCAAAAGATACATATAATGGCTATATTGGACTATGGTAAATGTTCAGTAATACTGTTTCCTCACAAATATCATAACTAAAACGAAAATTTGCGATTCTGAAACAACTTTTTTCAATTTTGTCAATTTACCAAACCGTGAAAAGATCCCTTTAATCAGTGCTACGTACACATTTGTCCGAAGTTACCCCTTTGTCAGAAATTACCCAGAATGACTCTATATTAACCATATATACGTGCGTAATTTACTAATAGTTGCCCTTGTAATTGAAATCATCATCGGTTTGTAATACAACATTAAAATTCGAGAACACACTTGCAAATACAAATCGGAAAAGCAAGTACTAAAATCAACGCACTGCAAACGTTTTTGATAATTTAATTATCATTGATCAGCGATATGTACAACCATTAACAGCACATACAATGTATTTACATTTCAAATACATGTACATAAATAAAATAAAAACATGGATAAGGGCCAACACAGAAGGATCAGTAACAGAGGCAGTCGATAGAGGGAAGCTCGAGTGTACGTGCAGTATCAAGGTGGACAGCGGTATGCTGAGGCGATACGAGCAGGCCTCCACAACTGCAGTGCTTAAGCTGAAGCATCGATCGAACCAGCAAACACCATCATCAGCAGATTAGACCAAGACTCCCAGTTTTCGTAATAGATGATTTGTAAGTCCCGGAAGCAGCAACGGCACTCTTATGCCTCTCCTCACACCAGCACTACAAAACATCAAGGGCTTTAGATTTTTTCGTTAGTAGATTTCCTCACACTGCGGAAAACACAGAAACGACGAGACAGACAGAATGGCACAGCTTTGATCAGAAGAAAAGAAAGCCAAGAACATACTCAGAAGAAAAGAATTGAAAACCATCATTAAGTGCCTGTTAAGAACTTAACATACACAGGGTAGCTGCAATCACATGTCCAGAGGAAAATAGATGATCATTTCCCGACAAAGAAAATGGTACAATAGACTTTACCACAACATTCTATCTCTAGACATCTCAAAATAACCCCTGTTGAGAATCTGAACAGACAATAAAAAACGTTCTTCAGGAATGCAGGGACCACCAACCACCGAGGGAAAAAAGTAGCTTTCAACCTTCCAGCCTGCAGGAGAAGCTGAACGGACATAGTGAGAATGAAGTCACGTGTTTCAACTCGTAACAGCGACGAAGAAGATGGCGTTAGTATCCATGTTTTACAAGTAACATAAAATGGCGTTGTCTACACATGTCTGCGTAACGATCCTATTGGGTAATGTGTTGTGTTTTATAAAGCGTATGCCTTCATTTGGTTAAGATTTAAAGAAACATTGAGTTATGCAAATGTATTACTAGTACTTGTTAAACCCTAAATTTGGTTATGGTACATAATGTCACCTCAATACGGTTGCTAGTAAGTTGTTCTTTTGTGAATACTATAACCCCCAACCATCACTAGCCTAGAAGTGTCATGTCACTAGAAGAGGAGGGCCGCGTCACTAGCTCATTAAGATCGCGTCACAAGCTCGGAAGGGTTGCGTCACTAGCCATGTAGGGTCGCGTCAAAAGCTCAGTACTGTAGGGTCGCTTCACTAGCTCAGTAGGGTCACGTCACTAGCCCAATAGAGTCACGTCACTAACCCAATAGAGTCACGTCACTAGCTCAGTAGGTTGGCGTCACTAACTCAATTGGGTTGTTTCACTAGCCAAATAGGGTCGCGTCACTTGTCCAATAGCGCCGCATCACCAAGCCGAATGGGTCGCGTCACTGCGCGATAAGGTCGCGTCACTGACCCAATAGGATCGCGTCACCATTCCAGTAGGGACGCGTCATTGGCCATAAGGGTCGCGTCACTTGCTCAGTAAGGTCGCATCACTAACCCTGTTGGGTCGCATCACTAGCCCAATGAGCTCGCGTCACTAGCCCAATGTGGTCGCGTCACTAGCCTAGCAGTGTTGCGCCACTAGCCCAGATGGATCGCGTCACTACCCCACTACGTTCTAGCCTAGTACGTTCGTATTACTAGCCCAGAAGGAATGCGTCACTAGCCCAGAAGGGTCGTCTCATTAGCCCAAGAGGATCGCGTCACTAGCCCAGTAGAGTCGCGTAAATTGCACAGAAGAGTCGCGTCACTATAGTCGCCCCACAAGCCCAAGTACGGTCGATTTACTAGCCCATTTAAGTCGCGTCAATAGTCCAAAAGAGTTGCGTCATTCTCTTAGTATGGTCGCGTCACTAGCCCAGTAGGGTTCCCTGACTATCATATTACGGTCGCGTCACTAGTGTAGAAGGGTCGCGTCACTCGCCCAGTGTAGTTGCGTCAATTGATAAGAAGGGTCGGGTCATTTAAGAGTCGCCTCACTAGCCCCAGTACGGTCGTTTCACTAGCCCATTTTGGTCGCGTCACTAGCCCAATAGAGTCGCGTCACTCTCTATGAATGGTCCCGTCACTAGCCCAGTAGGGTTGCCTTACTAACCCATAAGGGTCGCATCACTAGCCCAGAAGGGTCGCGAAACTATCCCAAAAGGGTGTGTCGATAGCCTAATTGGGTGCGTTATTAGCCTAGTAGGGTCGCATCACTAGAGTCGCGTAACTAGCCTCAGTACGGTCGTGTCATTAGCCAAATTCGGTTGCGTCACTTTTCACTAGGGTCGCGTCGTTAGCCTAGTAGGGTCGCGTCACTAGCCCCAGTACTTTCGCGTCACTAGCCCAATAGGATCCCGCTACTAGCCCAGTAGGGTCGCGTCACTAGCACAGTAAGGTCGCGTCACTAACTCGTTTTTGTCGCATCACTAGCCCAATACTCTAGCTTTCTGCGCCAGCCCTTTTCAATCCACTTATTTGTTATAGCGTTCTTCTGTCCCACAAATGATCTAGGAAATTTTGAGAGCGAAAATACTTAGTATATAATTGCTTTAATCAGTAAAATTCATTACCACAATCTTTCACAAAACACTTTGGATTTCTCTTCAAGTGCCTTATTTAAATTTCAAGATGTGTCCTACATATAATACTAACTGCGTAATAATTATTTGGCACATATATCTCAGTCGCCGATTAAATATTATCATCTAGTAACATTGAACTTATTCATACTTTATTAAAAGGGATATAACGCTGGTTTGCTAATTACACGCGATTTACAAATTAGTTCCCTTGAATGCAAAAATATTTCTTACCGTTCCATATTTGTTGATTTTCTTTCGTATGAAGTATATACAAAGTACGGAATCCGGATAGTGTCTAGCTGAGTGTCGCGTGTCGACCTTCGAGGTCGACACACGACATTCAAGCGACATTCTCTCGACGCGCGACAATCATGCGACAATCAATATTTGAGTGTCGCATATCGCATTGGGTTTTAGAAAAAAAAATATGGCAGAAAACATTGACTGTCGACTGATTGGTCGCGCGTCGTAATTGAGCGTCGAGAGAATGTCGCTTGAATGTCGCT